>NW_027209961.1:0-182292 GCF_027789765.1 Dendropsophus ebraccatus | reverse complement strand
AAGCCCGGTACAGATGGAAACATGCAGTGCATTGCATAGCGTCGGTGCCGGTGGGCGGGGCTTTACCGCGATGGGGGCGGGGCTTACCGGCTGAAGCCCGGTACAGTCGGCAACTTGCAGTGCATTGCGTAGCGTCGGTGCCGGGGGGGGGGCTTACCGCGATGGGGCGGGGCTTACCGGCTTAATCCCGGTACAGATGGAAACATGCAGTGCATTGCATAGCGTCGGTGCCGGGGGCGGGGCTTACCGCGATGGGGGCGGGGCTTACAGGCTGAAGCCCGGTACAGTCGGCAACTTGCAGTGCATTGCGTAGCGTCGGTGCCGGGGGCGGGGCTTACCGCGATGGGGCGGGGCTTACCGGCTTAATCCCGGTACAGATGGAAACATGCAGTGCATTGCATAGCGTCGGGGCCGGGGGCGGGGCTTACCGCGATGGGGCGGGGCTTACCGGCTTAATCTTGGTACAGATGGAAACATGCAGTGCATTGCATAGCGTCGGGGCCGGGGGCGGGGCTTACCGGCTTAAGCGGGTACAGTCGGCAACATCCAGTGCATTGCGTAGCGTCGGTGCCGGGGGCGGGGCTTACCGCGATGGGGGCGGGGCTTACAGGCTGAAGCCCGGTACAGTCGGCAACTTGCAGTGCATTGCGTAGCGTCGGTGCCGGGGGCGGGCTTACCGCGATGGGGCGGGGCTTACCGGCTTAATCCCGGTACAGATGGAAACATGCAGTGCATTGCATAGCGTCGGTGCCGGGGGCGGGGCTTACCGCGATGGGGCGGGGCTTACCGGCTTAAGCCCGGTACAGATGGAAACATGCAGTGCATTGCATAGCGTCGGTGCCGGGGGCGGGGCTTACCGCGATGGGGGCGGGGCTTACCGGCTAAGCCCTGTACAGTCGGCAACATACAGTGCATTGCGTAGCGTCGGTGCCGGGGCGGGGCTGACCGCGATGGGTTGGGTTGGACCGCGATGGGGGCCTGGGTTCAACTCCCACTAAGGGCAAAAACCAAATTGCATTGCAGTGAATTACATAGCATTGGGTCGGCGCAGGGGGCGTGGCTTACCGGCTTAAGCCTGGTATGATTGGCCACGTGCATTGGCTGGGGGCGGGGCCTACCAGCTTAAGCCTGGTATGATTGGCCCACGTGCATTGGCTGGGGGCGGGGCCTACCGGCTTAAGCCTGGTACAGTTGACAACATGAAATGCTTACTGCCACCTCTTCAGCAGACGCAACACTTCGTTACCTTTTGCGCTGGCGCCGCTGTTACTTCTCATGGCATAGCACCGCCATTTGTTTTATTGAACATGCCCCCCGCGATGGGGGCGTGGCTTACCGGCTTAAGCCCGGTACAGTCGGCAACTTGCAGTGCATTGCGTAGCGTCGGTGCCGGGGGCGGGGCTTACCGCGATGGGGGCGGGGCTTACCGGCTGAAGCCCGGTACAGTCGGCAACTTGCAGTGCATTGCGTAGCGTCGGTGCCGGGGGCGGGGCTTACCGCGATGGGCGGGGCTTACCGGCTTAATCCCGGTACAGATGGAAACATGCAGTGCATTGCGTAGCGTCGGTGCCGGGGGCGGGGCTTACCGCGATGGGGCGGGGCTTACCGGCTTAAGCCGGTACAGATGGAAACATGCAGTGCATTGCATAGCGTCGGTGCCGGGGGCGGGGCTTACCGCGATGGGGCGGGGCTTACCGCGTCATGCCAGGTACAGTGTGCAACTATGGCAACATGCAATGCTTACTGTCACCTTTTCAGCAGACGCAACCCATCACTTCCTTTGGCGCTGAAGCGGCTGCTACTTCTCATGACATAGCACCGCCACTTGTTTTTTTAAACATGCCCCCATTTAAATTGCACTGGAGTAGAGGCAGCACGGTGGTTCAGTGGTTAGCACAGTAGCCTTGCAGCGCTGGGGGCCTGGGTTCAACTCCCACTAAGGGCAAAAACCAAATTGCATTGCAGTGAATTACATAGCATTGGGTCGGCGCAGGGGGCGTGGCTTACCGGCTTAAGCCTGGTATGATTGGCCACGTGCATTGGCTGGGGGCGGGGGCCTACCGGCTTAAGCCTGGTATGATTGGCCACGTGCATTGGCTGGGGGCGGGGCCTACCGGCTTAAGCCTGGTACAGTTGACAACATGAAATGCTTACTGCCACCTCTTCAGCAGACGCAACACTTCGTTACCTTTTGCGCTGGCGCCGCTGTTACTTCTCATGGCATAGCACCGCCATTTGTTTTATTGAACATGCCCCCCGCGATGGGGGCGTGGCTTACCGGCTTAAGCCCGGTACAGTCGGCAACTTGCAGTGCATTGCATAGCGTCGGTGCCGGGGGCGGGGCTTACCGCGATGGGGGCGGGGCTTACAGGCTGAAGCCCGGTACAGTCGGCAACTTGCAGTGCATTGCGTAGCGTCGGTGCCGGGGGCGGGGCTTACCGCGATGGGGCGGGGCTTACCGGCTTAATCCCGGTACAGATGGAAACATGCAGTGCATTGCATAGCGTCGGTGCCGGGGGCGGGGCTTACCGCGATGGGGGCGGGGCTTACCGGCTTAAGCCGGGTACAGTCGGCAACATACAGTGCATTGCGTAGCGTCGGTGCCGGGGGCGGGGCTTACCGCGATGGGGGCGGGGCTTTACAGGCTGAAGCCCGGTACAGTCGGCAACTTGCAGTGCATTGCGTAGCGTCGGTGCCGGGGGCGGGGCTTACCGCGATGGGGGCGGGGCTTACAGGCCGAAGCCCGGTACAGTCGGCAACTTGCAGTGCATTGCGTAGCGTCGGTGCCGGGGGCGGGGCTTACCGCGATGGGGGCGGGGCTTACCGGCTGAAGCCCGGTACAGTCGGCAACTTGCAGTGCATTGCGTAGCGTCGGTGCCGGGGGCGGGGCTTACCGCGATGGGGCGGGGCTTACCGGCTTAATCCCGGTACAGATGGAAACATGCAGTGCATTGCGTAGCGTCGGTGCCGGGGGCGGGGCTTACCGCGATGGGGGCGGGGCTTACCGGCTGAAGCCCGGTACAGTCGGCAACTTGCAGTGCATTGCGTAGCGCCGGTGCCGGGGGCGGGGCTTACCGCGATGGGGCGGGGCTTACCGGCTTAATCCCGGTACAGATGGAAACATGCAGTGCATTGCATAGCGTCGGTGCCGGGGGCGGGGCTTACCGCGATGGGGGCGGGGCTTACCGGCTGAAGCCCGGTACAGTCGGCAACTTGCAGTGCATTGCGTAGCGTCGGTGCCGGGGGCGGGGCTTACCGCGATGGGGCGGGGCTTACCGGCTTAATCCCGGTACAGATGGAAACATGCAGTGCATTGCATAGCGTCGGGGCCGGGGGCGGGGCTTACCGCGATGGGGCGGGGCTTACCGGCTTAATCTTGGTACAGATGGAAACATGCAGTGCATTGCATAGCGTCGGTGCCGGGGGCGGGGCTTACCGGCTTAAGCCGGGTACAGTCGGCAACATACAGTGCATTGCGTAGCGTCGGTGCCGGGGGCGGGGCTTACCGCGATGGGGGCGGGGCTTACAGGCTGAAGCCCGGTACAGTCGGCAACTTGCAGTGCATTGCGTAGCGTCGGTGCCGGGGGCGGGGCTTACCGCGATGGGGGCGGGCTTACCGGCTGAAGCCCGGTACAGTCGGCAACTTGCAGTGCATTGCGTAGCGTCGGTGCCGGGGGCGGGGCTTACCGCGATGGGGGCGGGGCTTACAGGCTGAAGCCCGGTACAGTCGGCAACTTGCAGTGCATTGCGTAGCGTCGGTGCCGGGGGCGGGGCTTACCGCGATGGGGGCGGGGCTTACCGGCTGAAGCCCGGTACAGTCGGCAACTTGCAGTGCATTGCGTAGCGTCGGTGCCGGGGGCGGGGCTTACCGCGATGGGGCGGGGCTTACCGGCTTAATCCCGGTACAGATGGAAACATGCAGTGCATTGCATAGCGTCGGTGCCGGGGGCGGGGCTTACCGCGATGGGGGCGGGGCTTACCGGCTGAAGCCCGGTACAGTCGGCAACTTGCAGTGCATTGCGTAGCGTCGGTGCCGGGGGCGGGGCTTACCGCGATGGGGCGGGGCCTTACCGGCTTAATCCCGGTACAGATGGAAACATGCAGTGCATTGCATAGCGTCGGTGCCGGGGGCGGGGCTTACCGCGATGGGGGCGGGGCTTACCGGCTGAAGCCCGGTACAGTCGGCAACTTGCAGTGCATTGCGTAGCGTCGGTGCCGGGGGCGGGGCTTACCGCGATGGGGCGGGGCTTACCGGCTTAATCCCGGTACAGATGGAAACATGCAGTGCATTGCATAGCGTCGGGGCCGGGGGCAGGGCTTACCGCGATGGGGCGGGGCTTACCGGCTTAATCTTGGTACAGATGGAAACATGCAGTGCATTGCATAGCGTCGGTGCCGGGGGCGGGGCTTACCGGCTTAAGCCGGGTACAGTCGGCAACATACAGTGCATTGCGTAGCGTCGGTGCCGGGGGCGGGGCTTACCGCGATGGGGGCGGGGCTTACAGGCTGAAGCCCGGTACAGTCGGCAACTTGCAGTGCATTGCGTAGCGTCGGTGCCGGGGGCGGGGCTTACCGCGATGGGGCGGGGGCTTACCGGCTTAATCCCGGTACAGATGGAAACATGCAGTGCATTGCATAGCGTCGGTGCCGGGGGCGGGGCTTACCGCGATGGGGCGGGGCTTACGGCTTAAGCCCGGTACAGATGGAAACATGCAGTGCATTGCATAGCGTCGGTGCCGGGGGCGGGGCTTACCGCGATGGGGGCGGGGCTTACCGGCTTAAGCCGGGTACAGTCGGCAACATACAGTGCATTGCGTAGCGTCGGTGCCGGGGGCGGGGCTGACCGCGATGGGTTGGGTTGGACCGCGATGGGGGCCTGGGTTCAACTCCCACTAAGGGCAAAAACCAAATTGCATTGCAGTGAATTACATAGCATTGGGTCGGCGCAGGGGGCGTGGCTTACCGGCTTAAGCCTGGTATGATTGGCCACGTGCATTGGCTGGGGGCGGGGCCTACCAGCTTAAGCCTGGTATGATTGGCCACGTGCATTGGCTGGGGGCGGGGCCTACCGGCTTAAGCCTGGTACAGTTGACAACATGAAATGCTTACTGCCACCTCTTCAGCAGACGCAACACTTCGTTACCTTTTGCGCTGGCGCCGCTGTTACTTCTCATGGCATAGCACCGCCATTTGTTTTATTGAACATGCCCCCCGCGATGGGGGCGTGGCTTACCGGCTTAAGCCCGGTACAGTCGGCAACTTGCAGTGCATTGCATAGCGTCGGTGCCGGGGGCGGGGCTTACCGCGATGGGGGCGGGGCTTACAGGCTGAAGCCCGGTACAGTCGGCAACTTGCAGTGCATTGCGTAGCGTCGGTGCCGGGGGCGGGGCTTACCGCGATGGGGCGGGGCTTACCGGCTTAATCCCGGTACAGATGGAAACATGCAGTGCATTGCATAGCGTCGGTGCCGGGGGCGGGGCTTACCGCGATGGGGCGGGGCTTACCGGCTTAAGCCGGGTACAGTCGGCAACATACAGTGCATTGCGTAGCGTCGGTGCCGGGGGCGGGGCTTACCGCGATGGGGGCGGGGCTTACCGGCTGAAGCCCGGTACAGTCGGCAACTTGCAGTGCATTGCGTAGCGTCGGTGCCGGGGGCGGGGCTTACCGCGATGGGGCGGGGCTTACCGGCTTAATCCCGGTACAGATGGAAACATGCAGTGCATTGCATAGCGTCGGGGCCGGGGGCAGGGCTTACCGCGATGGGGCGGGGCTTACCGGCTTAATCTTGGTACAGATGGAAACATGCAGTGCATTGCATAGCGTCGGTGCCGGGGGCGGGGCTTACCGGCTTAAGCCGGGTACAGTCGGCAACATACAGTGCATTGCGTAGCGTCGGTGCCGGGGGCGGGGCTTACCGCGATGGGGGCGGGGCTTACAGGCTGAAGCCCGGTACAGTCGGCAACTTGCAGTGCATTGCGTAGCGTCGGTGCCGGGGGCGGGGCTTACCGCGATGGGGCGGGGCTTACCGGCTTAATCCCGTTACAGATGGAAACATGCAGTGCATTGCTTAGCGTCGGTGCCGGGGGCGGGGCTTACCGCGATGGGGCGGGGCTTACCGGCTTAAGCCCGGTACAGATGGAAACATGCAGTGCATTGCATAGCGTCGGTGCCGGGGGCGGGGCTTACCGCGATGGGGGCGGGGCTTACCGGCTTAAGCCGGGTACAGTCGGCAACATACAGTGCATTGCGTAGCGTCGGTGCCGGGGGCGGGGCTGACCGCGATGGGTTGGGTTGGACCGCGATGGGGGCCTGGGTTCAACTCCCACTAAGGGCAAAACCAAATTGCATTGCAGTGAATTACATAGCATTGGGTCGGCGCAGGGGGCGTGGCTTACCGGCTTAAGCCTGGTATGATTGGCCACGTGCATTGGCTGGGGGCGGGGCCTACCGGCTTAAGCCTGGTATGATTGGCCACGTGCATTGGCTGGAGGCGGGGCCCTACCGGCTTAAGCCTGGTACAGTTGACAACATGAAATGCTTACTGCCACCTCTTCAGCAGACGCAACACTTCGTTACCTTTTGCGCTGGCGCCGCTGTTACTTCTCATGGCATAGCACCGCCATTTGTTTTATTGAACATGCCCCCCGCGATGGGGGCGTGGCTTACCGGCTTAAGCCCGGTACAGTCGGCAACTTGCAGTGCATTGCATAGCGTCGGTGCCGGGGGCGGGGCTTACCGCGATGGGGGCGGGGATTACAGGCTGAAGCCCGGTACAGTCGGCAACTTGCAGTGCATTGCGTAGCGTCGGTGCCGGGGGCGGGGCTTACCGCGATGGGGCGGGGCTTACCGGCTTAATCCCGGTACAGATGGAAACATGCAGTGCATTGCATAGCGTCGGTGCCGGGGGCGGGGCTTACCGCGATGGGGCGGGGCTTACCGGCTTAAGCCCGGTACAGTCGGCAACATGCAGTGCATTGCGTAGCGTCGGTGCCGGGGGCGGGGCTTACCGCGATGGGGGCGGGGCTTACCGGCTGAAGCCCGGTACAGTCGGCAACTTGCAGTGCATTGCGTAGCGTCGGTGCCGGGGGCGGGGCTTACCGCGATGGGGCGGGGCTTACCGGCTTAATCCCGGTACAGATGGAAACATGCAGTGCATTGCATAGCGTCGGGGCCGGGGGCAGGGCTTACCGCGATGGGGCGGGGCTTACCGGCTTAATCTTGGTACAGATGGAAACATGCAGTGCATTGCATAGCGTCGGTGCCGGGGGCGGGGCTTACCGGCTTAAGCCGGGTACAGTCGGCAACATACAGTGCATTGCGTAGCGTCGGTGCCGGGGGCGGGGCTTACCGCGATGGGGGCGGGGCTTACAGGCTGAAGCCCGGTACAGTCGGCAACTTGCAGTGCATTGCGTAGCGTCGGTGCCGGGGGCGGGGCTTACCGCGATGGGGCGGGGCTTACCGGCTTAATCCCGTTACAGATGGAAACATGCAGTGCATTGCATAGCGTCGGTGCCGGGGGCGGGGCTTACCGCGATGGGGCGGGGCTTACCGGCTTAAGCCCGGTACAGATGGAAACATGCAGTGCATTGCATAGCGTCGGTGCCGGGGGCGGGGCTTACCGCGATGGGGGCGGGGCTTACCGGCTTAAGCCGGGTACAGTCGGCAACATACAGTGCATTGCGTAGCGTCGGTGCCGGGGGCGGGGCTGACCGCGATGGGTTGGGTTGGACCGCGATGGGGGCCTGGGTTCAACTCCCACTAAGGGCAAAAACCAAATTGCATTGCAGTGAATTACATAGCATTGGGTCGGCGCAGGGGGCGTGGCTTACCGGCTTAAGCCTGGTATGATTGGCCACGTGCATTGGCTGGGGGCGGGGCCTACCAGCTTAAGCCTGGTATGATTGGCCACGTGCATTGGCTGGGGGCGGGGCCTACCGGCTTAAGCCTGGTACAGTTGACAACATGAAATGCTTACTGCCACCTCTTCAGCAGACGCAACACTTCGTTACCTTTTGCGCTGGCGCCGCTGTTACTTCTCATGGCATAGCACCGCCATTTGTTTTATTGAACATGCCCCCCGCGATGGGGGCGTGGCTTACCGGCTTAAGCCCGGTACAGTCGGCAACTTGCAGTGCATTGCGTAGCGTCGGTGCCGGGGGCGGGGCTTACCGCGATGGGGGCGGGGCTTACCGGCTGAAGCCCGGTACAGTCGGCAACTTGCAGTGCATTGCGTAGCGTCGGTGCCGGGGGCGGGGCTTACCGCGATGGGGCGGGGCTTACCGGCTTAATCCCGGTACAGATGGAAACATGCAGTGCATTGCGTAGCGTCGGTGCCGGGGGCGGGGCTTACCGCGAGGGGGCGGGGCTTACCGGCTTAATCCCGGTACAGATGGAAACATGCAGTGCATTGCATAGCGTCGGTGCCGGGGGCGGGGCATACCGCGATGGGGCGGGGCTTACCGCGTCATGCCAGGTACAGTGTGCAACTATGGCAACATGCAATGCTTACTGTCACCTTTTCAGCAGACGCAACCCATCACTTCCTTTGGCGCTGAAGCGGCTGCTACTTCTCATGACATAGCACCGCCACTTGTTTTTTAAACATGCCCCCATTTAAATTGCACTGGAGTAGAGGCAGCACGGTGGTTCATTGGTTAGCACAGTAGCCTTGCAGCGCTGGGGGCCTGGGTTCAACTCCCACTAAGGGCAAAAACCAAATTGCATTGCAGTGAATTACATAGCATTGGGTCGGCGCAGGGGGCGTGGCTTACCGGCTTAAGCCTGGTATGATTGGCCACGTGCATTGGCTGGGGGCGGGGCCTACCGGCTTAAGCCTGGTATGATTGGCCACGTGCATTGGCTGGAGGCGGGGCCTACCGGCTTAAGCCTGGTACAGTTGACAACATGAAATGCTTACTGCCACCTCTTCAGCAGACGCAACACTTCGTTACCTTTTGCGCTGGCGCCGCTGTTACTTCTCATGGCATAGCACCGCCATTTGTTTTATTGAACATGCCCCCCGCGATGGGGGCGTGGCTTACCGGCTTAAGCCCGGTACAGTCGGCAACTTGCAGTGCATTGCATAGCGTCGGTGCCGGGGGCGGGGCTTACCGCGATGGGGGCGGGGCTTACAGGCTGAAGCCCGGTACAGTCGGCAACTTGCAGTGCATTGCGTAGCGTCGGTGCCGGGGGCGGGGCTTACCGCGATGGGGCGGGGCTTACCGGCTTAATCCCGGTACAGATGGAAACATGCAGTGCATTGCATAGCGTCGGTGCCGGGGGCGGGGCTTACCGCGATGGGGCGGGGCTTACCGGCTTAAGCCGGGTACAGTCGGCAACATACAGTGCATTGCGTAGCGTCGGTGCCGGGGGCGGGGCTTACCGCGATGGGGGCGGGGCTTACAGGCTGAAGCCCGGTACAGTCGGCAACTTGCAGTGCATTGCGTAGCGTCGGTGCCGGGGGCGGGGCTTACCGCGATGGGGGCGGGGCTTACAGGCTGAAGCCCGGTACAGTCGGCAACTTGCAGTGCATTGCGTAGCGTCGGTGCCGGGGGCGGGGCTTACCGCGATGGGGGCGGGGCTTACCGGCTGAAGCCCGGTACAGTCGGCAACTTGCAGTGCATTGCGTAGCGTCGGTGCCGGGGGCGGGGCTTACCGCGATGGGGCGGGGCTTACCGGCTTAATCCCGGTACAGATGGAAACATGCAGTGCATTGCATAGCGTCGGTGCCGGGGGCGGGGCTTACCGCGATGGGGGCGGGGCTTACCGGCTGAAGCCCGGTACAGTCGGCAACTTGCAGTGCATTGCGTAGCGTCGGTGCCGGGGGCGGGGCTTACCGCGATGGGGCGGGGCTTACCGGCTTAATCCCGGTACAGATGGAAACATGCAGTGCATTGCATAGCGTCGGTGCCGGGGGCGGGGCTTACCGCGATGGGGGCGGGGCTTACCGGCTGAAGCCCGGTACAGTCGGCAACTTGCAGTGCATTGCGTAGCGTCGGTGCCGGGGGCGGGGCTTACCGCGATGGGGCGGGGCTTACCGGCTTAATCCCGGTACAGATGGAAACATGCAGTGCATTGCATAGCGTCGGGGCCGGGGGCGGGGCTTACCGCGATGGGGCGGGGCTTACCGGCTTAATCTTGGTACAGATGGAAACATGCAGTGCATTGCATAGCGTCGGTGCCGGGGGCGGGGCTTACCGGCTTAAGCCGGGTACAGTCGGCAACATACAGTGCATTGCGTAGCGTCGGTGCCGGGGGCGGGGCTTACCGCGATGGGGGCGGGGCTTACAGGCTGAAGCCCGGTACAGTCGGCAACTTGCAGTGCATTGCGTAGCGTCGGTGCCGGGGGCGGGGCTTACCGCGATGGGGCGGGGCTTACCGGCTTAATCCCGGTACAGATGGAAACATGCAGTGCATTGCATAGCGTCGGTGCCGGGGGCGGGGCTTACCGCGATGGGGCGGGGCTTACCGGCTTAAGCCCGGTACAGATGGAAACATGCAGTGCATTGCATAGCGTCGGTGCCGGGGGCGGGGCTTACCGCGATGGGGGCGGGGCTTACCGGCTTAAGCCGGGTACAGTCGGCAACATACAGTGCATTGCGTAGCGTCGGTGCCGGGGGCGGGGCTGACCGCGATGGGTTGGGTTGGACCGCGATGGGGGCCTGGGTTCAACTCCCACTAAGGGCAAAAACCAAATTGCATTGCAGTGAATTACATAGCATTGGGTCGGCGCAGGGGGCGTGGCTTACCGGCTTAAGCCTGGTATGATTGGCCACGTGCATTGGCTGGGGGCGGGGCCTACCAGCTTAAGCCTGGTATGATTGGCCACGTGCATTGGCTGGGGGCGGGGCCTACCGGCTTAAGCCTGGTACAGTTGACAACATGAAATGCTTACTGCCACCTCTTCAGCAGACGCAACACTTCGTTACCTTTTGCGCTGGCGCCGCTGTTACTTCTCATGGCATAGCACCGCCATTTGTTTTATTGAACATGCCCCCCGCGATGGGGGCGTGGCTTACCGGCTTAAGCCCGGTACAGTCGGCAACTTGCAGTGCATTGCGTAGCGTCGGTGCCGGGGGCGGGGCTTACCGCGATGGGGGCGGGGCTTACAGGCTGAAGCCCGGTACAGTCGGCAACTTGCAGTGCATTGCGTAGCGTCGGTGCCGGGGGCGGGGCTTACCGCGATGGGGCGGGGCTTACCGGCTTAATCCCGGTACAGATGGAAACATGCAGTGCATTGCGTAGCGTCGGTGCCGGGGGCGGGGCTTACCGCGATGGGGCGGGGCTTACCGGCTTAATCCCGGTACAGATGGAAACATGCAGTGCATTGCATAGCGTCGGTGCCGGGGGCGGGGCTTACCGCGATGGGGCGGGGCTTACCGCGTCATGCCAGGTACAGTGTGCAACTATGGCAACATGCAATGCTTACTGTCACCTTTTCAGCAGACGCAACCCATCACTTCCTTTGGCGCTGAAGCGGCTGCTACTTCTCATGACATAGCACCGCCCACTTGTTTTTTAAACATGCCCCCATTTAAATTGCACTGGAGTAGAGGCAGCACGGTGGTTCAGTGGTTAGCACAGTAGCCTTGCAGCGCTGGGGGCCTGGGTTCAACTCCCACTAAGGGCAAAAACCAAATTGCATTGCAGTGAATTACATAGCATTGGGTCGGCGCAGGGGGCGTGGCTTACCGGCTTAAGCCTGGTATGATTGGCCACGTGCATTGGCTGGGGGCGGGGCCTACCGGCTTAAGCCTGGTATGATTGGCCACGTGCATTGGCTGGGGGCGGGGCCTACCGGCTTAAGCCTGGTACAGTTGACAACATGAAATGCTTACTGCCACCTCTTCAGCAGACGCAACACTTCGTTACCTTTTGCGCTGGCGCCGCTGTTACTTCTCATGGCATAGCACCGCCATTTGTTTTATTGAACATGCCCCCCGCGATGGGGGCGTGGCTTACCGGCTTAAGCCCGGTACAGTCGGCAACTTGCAGTGCATTGCGTAGCGTCGGTGCCGGGGGCGGGGCTTACCGCGATGGGGGCGGGGCTTACCGGCTGAAGCCCGGTACAGTCGGCAACTTGCAGTGCATTGCGTAGCGTCGGTGCCGGGGGCGGGGCTTACCGCGATGGGGCGGGGCTTACCGGCTTAATCCCGGTACAGATGGAAACATGCAGTGCATTGCGTAGCGTCGGTGCCGGGGGCGGGGCTTACCGCGATGGGGCGGGGCTTACCGGCTTAATCCCGGTACAGATGGAAACATGCAGTGCATTGCATAGCGTCGGTGCCGGGGGCGGGGCTTACCGCGATGGGGCGGGGCTTACCGCGTCATGCCAGGTACAGTGTGCAACTATGGCAACATGCAATGCTTACTGTCACCTTTTCAGCAGACGCAACCCATCACTTCCTTTGGCGCTGAAGCGGCTGCTACTTCTCATGACATAGCACCGCCACTTGTTTTTTAAACATGCCCCCATTTAAATTGCACTGGAGTAGAGGCAGCACGGTGGTTCAGTGGTTAGCACAGTAGCCTTGCAGCGCTGGGGGCCTGGGTTCAACTCCCACTAAGGGCAAAAACCAAATTGCATTGCAGTGAATTACATAGCATTGGGTCGGCGCAGGGGGCGTGGCTTACCGGCTTAAGCCTGGTATGATTGGCCACGTGCATTGGCTGGGGGCGGGGCCTACCGGCTTAAGCCTGGTATGATTGGCCACGTGCATTGGCTGGGGGCGGGGCCTACCGGCTTAAGCCTGGTACAGTTGACAACATGAAATGCTTACTGCCACCTCTTCAGCAGACGCAACACTTCGTTACCTTTTGCGCTGGCGCCGCTGTTACTTCTCATGGCATAGCACCGCCATTTGTTTTATTGAACATGCCCCCCGCGATGGGGGCGTGGCTTACCGGCTTAAGCCCGGTACAGTCGGCAACTTGCAGTGCATTGCATAGCGTCGGTGCCGGGGGCGGGGCTTACCGCGATGGGGGCGGGGCTTACAGGCTGAAGCCCGGTACAGTCGGCAACTTGCAGTGCATTGCGTAGCGTCGGTGCCGGGGGCGGGGCTTACCGCGATGGGGCGGGGCTTACCGGCTGAAGCCCGGTACAGTCGGCAACTTGCAGTGCATTGCGTAGCGTCGGTGCCGGGGGCGGGGCTTACCGCGATGGGGCGGGGCTTACCGGCTTAATCCCGGTACAGATGGAAACATGCAGTGCATTGCGTAGCGTCGGTGCCGGGGGCGGGGCTTACCGCGATGGGGCGGGGCTTACCGGCTTAATCCCGGTACAGATGGAAACATGCAGTGCATTGCATAGCGTCGGTGCCGGGGGCGGGGCTTACCGCGATGGGGCGGGGCTTACCGCGTCATGCCAGGTACAGTGTGCAACTATGGCAACATGCAATGCTTACTGTCACCTTTTCAGCAGACGCAACCCATCACTTCCTTTGGCGCTGAAGCGGCTGCTACTTCTCATGACATAGCACCGCCACTTGTTTTTTAAACATGCCCCCATTTAAATTGCACTGGAGTAGAGGCAGCACGGTGGTTCATTGGTTAGCACAGTAGCCTTGCAGCGCTGGGGGCCTGGGTTCAACTCCCACTAAGGGCAAAAACCAAATTGCATTGCAGTGAATTACATAGCATTGGGTCGGCGCAGGGGGCGTGGCTTACCGGCTTAAGCCTGGTATGATTGGCCATGTGCATTGGCTGGGGGCGGGGCCTACCGGCTTAAGCCTGGTATGATTGGCCACGTGCATTGGCTGGGGGCGGGGCCTACCGGCTTAAGCCTGGTACAGTTGACAACATGAAATGCTTACTGCCACCTCTTCAGCAGACGCAACACTTCGTTACCTTTTGCGCTGGCGCCGCTGTTACTTCTCATGGCATAGCACCGCCATTTGTTTTATTGAACATGCCCCCCGCGATGGGGGCGTGGCTTACCGGCTTAAGCCCGGTACAGTCGGCAACTTGCAGTGCATTGCATAGCGTCGGTGCCGGGGGCGGGGCTTACCGCGATGGGGGCGGGGCTTACAGGCTGAAGCCCGGTACAGTCGGCAACTTGCAGTGCATTGCGTAGCGTCGGTGCCGGGGGCGGGGCTTACCGCGATGGGGCGGGGCTTACCGGCTTAATCCCGGTACAGATGGAAACATGCAGTGCATTGCATAGCGTCGGTGCCGGGGGCGGGGCTTACCGCGATGGGGGCGGGGCTTACCGGCTTAAGCCGGGTACAGTCGGCAACATACAGTGCATTGCGTAGCGTCGGTGCCGGGGGCGGGGCTTACCGCGATGGGGGCGGGGCTTACCGGCTGAAGCCCGGTACAGTCGGCAACTTGCAGTGCATTGCGTAGCGTCGGTGCCGGGGGCGGGGCTTACCGCGATGGGGGCGGGGCTTACAGGCTGAAGCCCGGTACAGTCGGCAACTTGCAGTGCATTGCGTAGCGTCGGTGCCGGGGGCGGGGCTTACCGCGATGGGGGCGGGGCTTACAGGCTGAAGCCCGGTACAGTCGGCAACTTGCAGTGCATTGCGTAGCGTCGGTGCCGGGGGCGGGGCTTACCGCGATGGGGGCGGGGCTTACCGGCTGAAGCCCGGTACAGTCGGCAACTTGCAGTGCATTGCGTAGCGTCGGTGCCGGGGGCGGGGCTTACCGCGATGGGGCGGGGCTTACCGGCTTAATCCCGGTACAGATGGAAACATGCAGTGCATTGCATAGCGTCGGTGCCGGGGGCGGGGCTTACCGCGATGGGGGCGGGGCTTACCGGCTGAAGCCCGGTACAGTCGGCAACTTGCAGTGCATTGCGTAGCGTCGGTGCCGGGGGCGGGGCTTACCGCGATGGGGCGGGGCTTACCGGCTTAATCCCGGTACAGATGGAAACATGCAGTGCATTGCATAGCGTCGGTGCCGGGGGCGGGGCTTACCGCGATGGGGGCGGGGCTTACCGGCTGAAGCCCGGTACAGTCGGCAACTTGCAGTGCATTGCGTAGCGTCGGTGCCGGGGGCGGGGCTTACCGCGATGGGGCGGGGCTTACCGGCTTAATCCCGGTACAGATGGAAACATGCAGTGCATTGCATAGCGTCGGGGCCGGGGGCAGGGCTTACCGCGATGGGGCGGGGCTTACCGGCTTAATCTTGGTACAGATGGAAACATGCAGTGCATTGCATAGCGTCGGTGCCGGGGGCGGGGCTTACCGGCTTAAGCCGGGTACAGTCGGCAACATACAGTGCATTGCGTAGCGTCGGTGCCGGGGGCGGGGCTTACCGCGATGGGGGCGGGGCTTACAGGCTGAAGCCCGGTACAGTCGGCAACTTGCAGTGCATTGCGTAGCGTCGGTGCCGGGGGCGGGGCTTACCGCGATGGGGCGGGGCTTACCGGCTTAAGCCCGGTACAGATGGAAACATGCAGTGCATTGCATAGCGTCGGCGCCGGGGGCGGGGCTTACCGCGATGGGGCGGGGCTTACCGGCTTAAGCCCGGTACAGATGGAAACATGCAGTGCATTGCATAGCGTCGGCGCCGGGGGCGGGGCTTACCGCGATGGGGGCGGGGCTTACCGGCTTAAGCCGGGTACAGTCGGCAACATACAGTGCATTGCGTAGCGTCGGTGCCGGGGGCGGGGCTGACCGCGATGGGTTGGGTTGGACCGCGATGGGGGCCTGGGTTCAACTCCCACTAAGGGCAAAAACCAAATTGCATTGCAGTGAATTACATAGCATTGGGTCGGCGCAGGGGGCGTGGCTTACCGGCTTAAGCCTGGTATGATTGGCCACGTGCATTGGCTGGGGGCGGGGCCTACCAGCTTAAGCCTGGTATGATTGGCCACGTGCATTGGCTGGGGGCGGGGCCTACCGGCTTAAGCCTGGTACAGTTGACAACATGAAATGCTTACTGCCACCTCTTCAGCAGACGCAACACTTCGTTACCTTTTGCGCTGGCGCCGCTGTTACTTCTCATGGCATAGCACCGCCATTTGTTTTATTGAACATGCCCCCCGCGATGGGGGCGTGGCTTACCGGCTTAAGCCCGGTACAGTCGGCAACTTGCAGTGCATTGCGTAGCGTCGGTGCCGGGGGCGGGGCTTACCGCGATGGGGGCGGGGCTTACCGGCTGAAGCCCGGTACAGTCGGCAACTTGCAGTGCATTGCGTAGCGTCGGTGCCGGGGGCGGGGCTTACCGCGATGGGGCGGGGCTTACCGGCTTAATCCCGGTACAGATGGAAACATGCAGTGCATTGCGTAGCGTCGGTGCCGGGGGCGGGGCTTACCGCGATGGGGCGGGGCTTACCGGCTTAATCCCGGTACAGATGGAAACATGCAGTGCATTGCATAGCGTCGGTGCCGGGGGCGGGGCTTACCGCGATGGGGCGGGGCTTACCGCGTCATGCCAGGTACAGTGTGCAACTATGGCAACATGCAATGCTTACTGTCACCTTTTCAGCAGACGCAACCCATCACTTCCTTTGGCGCTGAAGCGGCTGCTACTTCTCATGACATAGCACCGCCACTTGTTTTTTAAACATGCCCCCATTTAAATTGCACTGGAGTAGAGGCAGCACGGTGGTTCAGTGGTTAGCACAGTAGCCTTGCAGCGCTGGGGGCCTGGGTTCAACTCCCACTAAGGGCAAAAACCAAATTGCATTGCAGTGAATTACATAGCATTGGGTCGGCGCAGGGGGCGTGGCTTACCGGCTTAAGCCTGGTATGATTGGCCACGTGCATTGGCTGGGGGCGGGGCCTACCGGCTTAAGCCTGGTATGATTGGCCACGTGCATTGGCTGGGGGCGGGGCCTACCGGCTTAAGCCTGGTACAGTTGACAACATGAAATGCTTACTGCCACCTCTTCAGCAGACGCAACACTTCGTTACCTTTTGCGCTGGCGCCGCTGTTACTTCTCATGGCATAGCACCGCCATTTGTTTTATTGAACATGCCCCCCGCGATGGGGGCGTGGCTTACCGGCTTAAGCCCGGTACAGTCGGCAACTTGCAGTGCATTGCGTAGCGTCGGTGCCGGGGGCGGGGCTTACCGCGATGGGGGCGGGGCTTACCGGCTGAAGCCCGGTACAGTCGGCAACTTGCAGTGCATTGCGTAGCGTCGGTGCCGGGGGCGGGGCTTACCGCGATGGGGCGGGGCTTACCGGCTTAATCCCGGTACAGATGGAAACATGCAGTGCATTGCGTAGCGTCGGTGCCGGGGGCGGGGCTTACCGCGATGGGGCGGGGCTTACCGGCTTAATCCCGGTACAGATGGAAACATGCAGTGCATTGCATAGCGTCGGTGCCGGGGGCGGGGCTTACCGCGATGGGGCGGGGCTTACCGCGTCATGCCAGGTACAGTGTGCAACTATGGCAACATGCAATGCTTACTGTCACCTTTTCAGCAGACGCAAACCCATCACTTCCTTTGGCGCTGAAGCGGCTGCTACTTCTCATGACATAGCACCGCCACTTGTTTTTTAAACATGCCCCCATTTAAATTGCACTGGAGTAGAGGCAGCACGGTGGTTCAGTGGTTAGCACAGTAGCCTTGCAGCGCTGGGGGCCTGGGTTCAACTCCCACTAAGGGCAAAAACCAAATTGCATTGCAGTGAATTACATAGCATTGGGTCGGCGCAGGGGGCGTGGCTTACCGGCTTAAGCCTGGTATGATTGGCCACGTGCATTGGCTGGGGGCGGGGCCTACCGGCTTAAGCCTGGTATGATTGGCCACGTGCATTGGCTGGGGGCGGGGCCTACCGGCTTAAGCCTGGTACTGTTGACAACATGAAATGCTTACTGCCACCTCTTCAGCAGACGCAACACTTCGTTACCTTTTGCGCTGGCGCCGCTGTTACTTCTCATGGCATAGCACCGCCATTTGTTTTATTGAACATGCCCCCCGCGATGGGGGCGTGGCTTACCGGCTTAAGCCCGGTACAGTCGGCAACTTGCAGTGCATTGCATAGCGTCGGTGCCGGGGGCGGGGCTTACCGCGATGGGGGCGGGGCTTACAGGCTGAAGCCCGGTACAGTCGGCAACTTGCAGTGCATTGCGTAGCGTCGGTGCCGGGGGCGGGGCTTACCGCGATGGGGCGGGGCTTACCGGCTGAAGCCCGGTACAGTCGGCAACTTGCAGTGCATTGCGTAGCGTCGGTGCCGGGGGCGGGGCTTACCGCGATGGGGCGGGGCTTACCGGCTTAATCCCGGTACAGATGGAAACATGCAGTGCATTGCGTAGCGTCGGTGCCGGGGGCGGGGCTTACCGCGATGGGGCGGGGCTTACCGGCTTAATCCCGGTACAGATGGAAACATGCAGTGCATTGCATAGCGTCGGTGCCGGGGGCGGGGCTTACCGCGATGGGGCGGGGCTTACCGCGTCATGCCAGGTACAGTGTGCAACTATGGCAACATGCAATGCTTACTGTCACCTTTTCAGCAGACGCAACCCATCACTTCCTTTGGCGCTGAAGCGGCTGCTACTTCTCATGACATAGCACCGCCACTTGTTTTTTAAACATGCCCCCATTTAAATTGCACTGGAGTAGAGGCAGCACGGTGGTTCATTGGTTAGCACAGTAGCCTTGCAGCGCTGGGGGCCTGGGTTCAACTCCCACTAAGGGCAAAAACCAAATTGCATTGCAGTGAATTACATAGCATT
Organism: Dendropsophus ebraccatus; assembly: GCF_027789765.1. Lineage (NCBI taxonomy): Eukaryota > Metazoa > Chordata > Amphibia > Anura > Hylidae > Dendropsophus > Dendropsophus ebraccatus. The sequence continues at coordinate 163,667 of NW_027209961.1, read as the reverse complement.
GGGTCGGCGCAGGGGGCGTGGCTTACCGGCTTAAGCCTGGTATGATTGGCCACGTGCATTGGCTGGGGGCGGGGCCTACCGGCTTAAGCCTGGTATGATTGGCCACGTGCATTGGCTGGGGGCGGGGCCTACCGGCTTAAGCCTGGTACAGTTGACAACATGAAATGCTTACTGCCACCTCTTCAGCAGACGCAACACTTCGTTACCTTTTGCGCTGGCGCCGCTGTTACTTCTCATGGCATAGCACCGCCATTTGTTTTATTGAACATGCCCCCCGCGATGGGGGCGTGGCTTACCGGCTTAAGCCCGGTACAGTCGGCAACTTGCAGTGCATTGCATAGCGTCGGTGCCGGGGGCGGGGCTTACCGCGATGGGGGCGGGGCTTACAGGCTGAAGCCCGGTACAGTCGGCAACTTGCAGTGCATTGCGTAGCGTCGGTGCCGGGGGCGGGGCTTACCGCGATGGGGCGGGGCTTACCGGCTTAATCCCGGTACAGATGGAAACATGCAGTGCATTGCATAGCGTCGGTGCCGGGGGCGGGGCTTACCGCGATGGGGGCGGGGCTTACCGGCTTAAGCCGGGTACAGTCGGCAACATACAGTGCATTGCGTAGCGTCGGTGCCGGGGGCGGGGCTTACCGCGATGGGGGCGGGGCTTACAGGCTGAAGCCCGGTACAGTCGGCAACTTGCAGTGCATTGCGTAGCGTCGGTGCCGGGGGCGGGGCTTACCGCGATGGGGGCGGGGCTTACAGGCTGAAGCCCGGTACAGTCGGCAACTTGCAGTGCATTGCGTAGCGTCGGTGCCGGGGGCGGGGCTTACCGCGATGGGGGCGGGGCTTACAGGCTGAAGCCCGGTACAGTCGGCAACTTGCAGTGCATTGCGTAGCGTCGGTGCCGGGGGCGGGGCTTACCGCGATGGGGGCGGGGCTTACCGGCTGAAGCCCGGTACAGTCGGCAACTTGCAGTGCATTGCGTAGCGTCGGTGCCGGGGGCGGGGCTTACCGCGATGGGGCGGGGCTTACCGGCTTAATCCCGGTACAGATGGAAACATGCAGTGCATTGCATAGCGTCGGTGCCGGGGGCGGGGCTTACCGCGATGGGGGCGGGGCTTACCGGCTGAAGCCCGGTACAGTCGGCAACTTGCAGTGCATTGCGTAGCGTCGGTGCCGGGGGCGGGGCTTACCGCGATGGGGCGGGGCTTACCGGCTGAAGCCCGGTTACAGTCGGCAACTTGCAGTGCATTGCGTAGCGTCGGTGCCGGGGGCGGGGCTTACCGCGATGGGGCGGGGCTTACCGGCTTAATCCCGGTACAGATGGAAACATGCAGTGCATTGCGTAGCGTCGGTGCCGGGGGCGGGGCTTACCGCGATGGGGCGGGGGCTTACCGGCTTAATCCCGGTACAGATGGAAACATGCAGTGCATTGCATAGCGTCGGTGCCGGGGGCGGGGCTTACCGCGATGGGGCGGGGCTTACCGCGTCATGCCAGGTACAGTGTGCAACTATGGCAACATGCAATGCTTACTGTCACCTTTTCAGCAGACGCAACCCATCACTTCCTTTGGCGCTGAAGCGGCTGCTACTTCTCATGACATAGCACCGCCACTTGTTTTTTAAACATGCCCCCATTTAAATTGCACTGGAGTAGAGGCAGCACGGTGGTTCAGTGGTTAGCACAGTAGCCTTGCAGCGCTGGGGGCCTGGGTTCAACTCCCACTAAGGGCAAAAACCAAATTGCATTGCAGTGAATTACATAGCATTGGGTCGGCGCAGGGGGCGTGGCTTACCGGCTTAAGCCTGGTATGATTGGCCTGGTGCATTGGCTGGGGGCGGGGCCTACCGGCTTAAGCCTGGTATGATTGGCCACGTGCATTGGCTGGGGGCGGGGCCTACCGGCTTAAGCCTGGTACAGTTGACAACATGAAATGCTTACTGCCACCTCTTCAGCAGACGCAACACTTCGTTACCTTTTGCGCTGGCGCCGCTGTTACTTCTCATGGCATAGCACCGCCATTTGTTTTATTGAACATGCCCCCCGCGATGGGGGCGTGGCTTACCGGCTTAAGCCCGGTACAGTCGGCAACTTGCAGTGCATTGCATAGCGTCGGTGCCGGGGGCGGGGCTTACCGCGATGGGGGCGGGGCTTACAGGCTGAAGCCCGGTACAGTCGGCAACTTGCAGTGCATTGCGTAGCGTCGGTGCCGGGGGCGGGGCTTACCGCGATGGGGCGGGGCTTACCGGCTTAATCCCGGTACAGATGGAAACATGCAGTGCATTGCATAGCGTCGGTGCCGGGGGCGGGGCTTACCGCGATGGGGGCGGGGCTTACCGGCTTAAGCCGGGTACAGTCGGCAACATACAGTGCATTGCGTAGCGTCGGTGCCGGGGGCGGGGCTTACCGCGATGGGGGCGGGGCTTACAGGCTGAAGCCCGGTACAGTCGGCAACTTGCAGTGCATTGCGTAGCGTCGGTGCCGGGGGCGGGGCTTACCGCGATGGGGGCGGGGCTTACAGGCTGAAGCCCGGTACAGTCGGCAACTTGCAGTGCATTGCGTAGCGTCGGTGCCGGGGGCGGGGCTTACCGCGATGGGGGCGGGGCTTACAGGCTGAAGCCCGGTACAGTCGGCAACTTGCAGTGCATTGCGTAGCGTCGGTGCCGGGGGCGGGGCTTACCGCGATGGGGGCGGGGCTTACCGGCTGAAGCCCGGTACAGTCGGCAACTTGCAGTGCATTGCGTAGCGTCGGTGCCGGGGGCGGGGCTTACCGCGATGGGGCGGGGCTTACCGGCTTAATCCCGGTACAGATGGAAACATGCAGTGCATTGCATAGCGTCGGTGCCGGGGGCGGGGCTTACCGCGATGGGGGCGGGGCTTACCGGCTGAAGCCCGGTACAGTCGGCAACTTGCAGTGCATTGCGTAGCGTCGGTGCCGGGGGCGGGGCTTACCGCGATGGGGCGGGGCTTACCGGCTTAATCCCGGTACAGATGGAAACATGCAGTGCATTGCATAGCGTCGGTGCCGGGGGCGGGGCTTACCGCGATGGGGGCGGGGCTTACCGGCTGAAGCCCGGTACAGTCGGCAACTTGCAGTGCATTGCGTAGCGTCGGTGCCGGGGGCGGGGCTTACCGCGATGGGGCGGGGCTTACCGGCTTAATCCCGGTACAGATGGAAACATGCAGTGCATTGCATAGCGTCGGGGCCGGGGGCAGGGCTTACCGCGATGGGGCGGGGCTTACCGGCTTAATCTTGGTACAGATGGAAACATGCAGTGCATTGCATAGCGTCGGTGCCGGGGGCGGGGCTTACCGGCTTAAGCCGGGTACAGTCGGCAACATACAGTGCATTGCGTAGCGTCGGTGCCGGGGGCGGGGCTTACCGCGATGGGGGCGGGGCTTACAGGCTGAAGCCCGGTACAGTCGGCAACTTGCAGTGCATTGCGTAGCGTCGGTGCCGGGGGCGGGGCTTACCGCGATGGGGCGGGGCTTACCGGCTTAATCCCGGTACAGATGGAAACATGCAGTGCATTGCATAGCGTCGGTGCCGGGGGCGGGGCTTACCGCGATGGGGCGGGGCTTACCGGCTTAAGCCCGGTACAGATGGAAACATGCAGTGCATTGCATAGCGTCGGTGCCGGGGGCGGGGCTTACCGCGATGGGGGCGGGGCTTACCGGCTTAAGCCGGGTACAGTCGGCAACATACAGTGCATTGCGTAGCGTCGGTGCCGGGGGCGGGGCTGACCGCGATGGGTTGGGTTGGACCGCGATGGGGGCCTGGGTTCAACTCCCACTAAGGGCAAAAACCAAATTGCATTGCAGTGAATTACATAGCATTGGGTCGGCGCAGGGGGCGTGGCTTACCGGCTTAAGCCTGGTATGATTGGCCACGTGCATTGGCTGGGGGCGGGGCCTACCAGCTTAAGCCTGGTATGATTGGCCACGTGCATTGGCTGGGGGCGGGGCCTACCGGCTTAAGCCTGGTACAGTTGACAACATGAAATGCTTACTGCCACCTCTTCAGCAGACGCAACACTTCGTTACCTTTTGCGCTGGCGCCGCTGTTACTTCTCATGGCATAGCACCGCCATTTGTTTTATTGAACATGCCCCCCGCGATGGGGGCGTGGCTTACCGGCTTAAGCCCGGTACAGTCGGCAACTTGCAGTGCATTGCGTAGCGTCGGTGCCGGGGGCGGGGCTTACCGCGATGGGGGCGGGGCTTACCGGCTGAAGCCCGGTACAGTCGGCAACTTGCAGTGCATTGCGTAGCGTCGGTGCCGGGGGCGGGGCTTACCGCGATGGGGCGGGGCTTACCGGCTTAATCCCGGTACAGATGGAAACATGCAGTGCATTGCGTAGCGTCGGTGCCGGGGGCGGGGCTTACCGCGATGGGGCGGGGCTTACCGGCTTAATCCCGGTACAGATGGAAACATGCAGTGCATTGCATAGCGTCGGTGCCGGGGGCGGGGCTTACCGCGATGGGGCGGGGCTTACCGCGTCATGCCAGGTACAGTGTGCAACTATGGCAACATGCAATGCTTACTGTCACCTTTTCAGCAGACGCAACCCATCACTTCCTTTGGCGCTGAAGCGGCTGCTACTTCTCATGACATAGCACCGCCACTTGTTTTTTAAACATGCCCCCATTTAAATTGCACTGGAGTAGAGGCAGCACGGTGGTTCAGTGGTTAGCACAGTAGCCTTGCAGCGCTGGGGGCCTGGGTTCAACTCCCACTAAGGGCAAAAACCAAATTGCATTGCAGTGAATTACATAGCATTGGGTCGGCGCAGGGGGCGTGGCTTACCGGCTTAAGCCTGGTATGATTGGCCACGTGCATTGGCTGGGGGCGGGGCCTACCGGCTTAAGCCTGGTATGATTGGCCACGTGCATTGGCTGGGGGCGGGGCCTACCGGCTTAAGCCTGGTACAGTTGACAACATGAAATGCTTACTGCCACCTCTTCAGCAGACGCAACACTTCGTTACCTTTTGCGCTGGCGCCGCTGTTACTTCTCATGGCATAGCACCGCCATTTGTTTTATTGAACATGCCCCCCGCGATGGGGGCGTGGCTTACCGGCTTAAGCCCGGTACAGTCGGCAACTTGCAGTGCATTGCGTAGCGTCGGTGCCGGGGGCGGGGCTTACCGCGATGGGGGCGGGGCTTACCGGCTGAAGCCCGGTACAGTCGGCAACTTGCAGTGCATTGCGTAGCGTCGGTGCCGGGGGCGGGGCTTACCGCGATGGGGCGGGGCTTACCGGCTTAATCCCGGTACAGATGGAAACATGCAGTGCATTGCGTAGCGTCGGTGCCGGGGGCGGGGCTTACCGCGATGGGGCGGGGCTTACCGGCTTAATCCCGGTACAGATGGAAACATGCAGTGCATTGCATAGCGTCGGTGCCGGGGGCGGGGCTTACCGCGATGGGGCGGGGCTTACCGCGTCATGCCAGGTACAGTGTGCAACTATGGCAACATGCAATGCTTACTGTCACCTTTTCAGCAGACGCAACCCATCACTTCCTTTGGCGCTGAAGCGGCTGCTACTTCTCATGACATAGCACCGCCACTTGTTTTTTAAACATGCCCCCATTTAAATTGCACTGGAGTAGAGGCAGCACGGTGGTTCAGTGGTTAGCACAGTAGCCTTGCAGCGCTGGGGGCCTGGGTTCAACTCCCACTAAGGGCAAAAACCAAATTGCATTGCAGTGAATTACATAGCATTGGGTCGGCGCAGGGGGCGTGGCTTACCGGCTTAAGCCTGGTATGATTGGCCACGTGCATTGGCTGGGGGCGGGGCCTACCGGCTTAAGCCTGGTATGATTGGCCACGTGCATTGGCTGGGGGCGGGGCCTACCGGCTTAAGCCTGGTACTGTTGACAACATGAAATGCTTACTGCCACCTCTTCAGCAGACGCAACACTTCGTTACCTTTTTGCGCTGGCGCCGCTGTTACTTCTCATGGCATAGCACCGCCATTTGTTTTATTGAACATGCCCCCCGCGATGGGGGCGTGGCTTACCGGCTTAAGCCCGGTACAGTCGGCAACTTGCAGTGCATTGCATAGCGTCGGTGCCGGGGGCGGGGCTTACCGCGATGGGGGCGGGGCTTACAGGCTGAAGCCCGGTACAGTCGGCAACTTGCAGTGCATTGCGTAGCGTCGGTGCCGGGGGCGGGGCTTACCGCGATGGGGCGGGGCTTACCGGCTGAAGCCCGGTACAGTCGGCAACTTGCAGTGCATTGCGTAGCGTCGGTGCCGGGGGCGGGGCTTACCGCGATGGGGCGGGGCTTACCGGCTTAATCCCGGTACAGATGGAAACATGCAGTGCATTGCGTAGCGTCGGTGCCGGGGGCGGGGCTTACCGCGATGGGGCGGGGCTTACCGGCTTAATCCCGGTACAGATGGAAACATGCAGTGCATTGCATAGCGTCGGTGCCGGGGGCGGGGCTTACCGCGATGGGGCGGGGCTTACCGCGTCATGCCAGGTACAGTGTGCAACTATGGCAACATGCAATGCTTACTGTCACCTTTTCAGCAGACGCAACCCATCACTTCCTTTGGCGCTGAAGCGGCTGCTACTTCTCATGACATAGCACCGCCACTTGTTTTTTAAACATGCCCCCATTTAAATTGCACTGGAGTAGAGGCAGCACGGTGGTTCATTGGTTAGCACAGTAGCCTTGCAGCGCTGGGGGCCTGGGTTCAACTCCCACTAAGGGCAAAAACCAAATTGCATTGCAGTGAATTACATAGCATTGGGTCGGCGCAGGGGGCGTGGCTTACCGGCTTAAGCCTGGTATGATTGGCCACGTGCATTGGCTGGGGGCGGGGCCTACCGGCTTAAGCCTGGTATGATTGGCCACGTGCATTGGCTGGGGGCGGGGCCTACCGGCTTAAGCCTGGTACAGTTGACAACATGAAATGCTTACTGCCACCTCTTCAGCAGACGCAAACACTTCGTTACCTTTTGCGCTGGCGCCGCTGTTACTTCTCATGGCATAGCACCGCCATTTGTTTTATTGAACATGCCCCCCGCGATGGGGGCGTGGCTTACCGGCTTAAGCCCGGTACAGTCGGCAACTTGCAGTGCATTGCATAGCGTCGGTGCCGGGGGCGGGGCTTACCGCGATGGGGGCGGGGCTTACAGGCTGAAGCCCGGTACAGTCGGCAACTTGCAGTGCATTGCGTAGCGTCGGTGCCGGGGGCGGGGCTTACCGCGATGGGGCGGGGCTTACCGGCTTAATCCCGGTACAGATGGAAACATGCAGTGCATTGCATAGCGTCGGTGCCGGGGGCGGGGCTTACCGCGATGGGGGCGGGGCTTACCGGCTTAAGCCGGGTACAGTCGGCAACATACAGTGCATTGCGTAGCGTCGGTGCCGGGGGCGGGGCTTACCGCGATGGGGGCGGGGCTTACAGGCTGAAGCCCGGTACAGTCGGCAACTTGCAGTGCATTGCGTAGCGTCGGTGCCGGGGGCGGGGCTTACCGCGATGGGGGCGGGGCTTACAGGCTGAAGCCCGGTACAGTCGGCAACTTGCAGTGCATTGCGTAGCGTCGGTGCCGGGGGCGGGGCTTACCGCGATGGGGGCGGGGCTTACAGGCTGAAGCCCGGTACAGTCGGCAACTTGCAGTGCATTGCGTAGCGTCGGTGCCGGGGGCGGGGCTTACCGCGATGGGGGCGGGGCTTACCGGCTGAAGCCCGGTACAGTCGGCAACTTGCAGTGCATTGCGTAGCGTCGGTGCCGGGGGCGGGGCTTACCGCGATGGGGCGGGGCTTACCGGCTTAATCCCGGTACAGATGGAAACATGCAGTGCATTGCATAGCGTCGGTGCCGGGGGCGGGGCTTACCGCGATGGGGGCGGGGCTTACCGGCTGAAGCCCGGTACAGTCGGCAACTTGCAGTGCATTGCGTAGCGTCGGTGCCGGGGGCGGGGCTTACCGCGATGGGGCGGGGCTTACCGGCTGAAGCCCGGTACAGTCGGCAACTTGCAGTGCATTGCGTAGCGTCGGTGCCGGGGGCGGGGCTTACCGCGATGGGGCGGGGCTTACCGGCTTAATCCCGGTACAGATGGAAACATGCAGTGCATTGCGTAGCGTCGGTGCCGGGGGCGGGGCTTACCGCGATGGGGCGGGGCTTACCGGCTTAATCCCGGTACAGATGGAAACATGCAGTGCATTGCATAGCGTCGGTGCCGGGGGCGGGGCTTACCGCGATGGGGCGGGGCTTACCGCGTCATGCCAGGTACAGTGTGCAACTATGGCAACATGCAATGCTTACTGTCACCTTTTCAGCAGACGCAACCCATCACTTCCTTTGGCGCTGAAGCGGCTGCTACTTCTCATGACATAGCACCGCCACTTGTTTTTTAAACATGCCCCCATTTAAATTGCACTGGAGTAGAGGCAGCACGGTGGTTCATTGGTTAGCACAGTAGCCTTGCAGCGCTGGGGGCCTGGGTTCAACTCCCACTAAGGGCAAAAACCAAATTGCATTGCAGTGAATTACATAGCATTGGGTCGGCGCAGGGGGCGTGGCTTACCGGCTTAAGCCTGGTATGATTGGCCATGTGCATTGGCTGGGGGCGGGGCCCTACCGGCTTAAGCCTGGTATGATTGGCCACGTGCATTGGCTGGGGGCGGGGCCTACCGGCTTAAGCCTGGTACAGTTGACAACATGAAATGCTTACTGCCACCTCTTCAGCAGACGCAACACTTCGTTACCTTTTGCGCTGGCGCCGCTGTTACTTCTCATGGCATAGCACCGCCATTTGTTTTATTGAACATGCCCCCCGCGATGGGGGCGTGGCTTACCGGCTTAAGCCCGGTACAGTCGGCAACTTGCAGTGCATTGCATAGCGTCGGTGCCGGGGGCGGGGCTTACCGCGATGGGGGCGGGGCTTACAGGCTGAAGCCCGGTACAGTCGGCAACTTGCAGTGCATTGCGTAGCGTCGGTGCCGGGGGCGGGGCTTACCGCGATGGGGCGGGGCTTACCGGCTTAATCCCGGTACAGATGGAAACATGCAGTGCATTGCATAGCGTCGGTGCCGGGGGCGGGGCTTACCGCGATGGGGGCGGGGCTTACCGGCTTAAGCCGGGTACAGTCGGCAACATACAGTGCATTGCGTAGCGTCGGTGCCGGGGGCGGGGCTTACCGCGATGGGGGCGGGGCTTACAGGCTGAAGCCCGGTACAGTCGGCAACTTGCAGTGCATTGCGTAGCGTCGGTGCCGGGGGCGGGGCTTACCGCGATGGGGGCGGGGCTTACAGGCTGAAGCCCGGTACAGTCGGCAACTTGCAGTGCATTGCGTAGCGTCGGTGCCGGGGGCGGGGCTTACCGCGATGGGGGCGGGGCTTACAGGCTGAAGCCCGGTACAGTCGGCAACTTGCAGTGCATTGCGTAGCGTCGGTGCCGGGGGCGGGGCTTACCGCGATGGGGGCGGGGCTTACCGGCTGAAGCCCGGTACAGTCGGCAACTTGCAGTGCATTGCGTAGCGTCGGTGCCGGGGGCGGGGCTTACCGCGATGGGGCGGGGCTTACCGGCTTAATCCCGGTACAGATGGAAACATGCAGTGCATTGCATAGCGTCGGTGCCGGGGGCGGGGCTTACCGCGATGGGGGCGGGGCTTACCGGCTGAAGCCCGGTACAGTCGGCAACTTGCAGTGCATTGCGTAGCGTCGGTGCCGGGGGCGGGGCTTACCGCGATGGGGCGGGGCTTACCGGCTTAATCCCGGTACAGATGGAAACATGCAGTGCATTGCATAGCGTCGGTGCCGGGGGCGGGGCTTACCGCGATGGGGGCGGGGCTTACCGGCTGAAGCCCGGTACAGTCGGCAACTTGCAGTGCATTGCGTAGCGTCGGTGCCGGGGGCGGGGCTTACCGCGATGGGGCGGGGCTTACCGGCTTAATCCCGGTACAGATGGAAACATGCAGTGCATTGCATAGCGTCGGGGCCGGGGGCAGGGCTTACCGCGATGGGGCGGGGCTTACCGGCTTAATCTTGGTACAGATGGAAACATGCAGTGCATTGCATAGCGTCGGTGCCGGGGGCGGGGCTTACCGGCTTAAGCCGGGTACAGTCGGCAACATACAGTGCATTGCGTAGCGTCGGTGCCGGGGGCGGGGCTTACCGCGATGGGGGCGGGGCTTACAGGCTGAAGCCCGGTACAGTCGGCAACTTGCAGTGCATTGCGTAGCGTCGGTGCCGGGGGCGGGGCTTACCGCGATGGGGCGGGGCTTACCGGCTTAATCCCGGTACAGATGGAAACATGCAGTGCATTGCATAGCGTCGGTGCCGGGGGCGGGGCTTACCGCGATGGGGCGGGGCTTACCGGCTTAAGCCCGGTACAGATGGAAACATGCAGTGCATTGCATAGCGTCGGTGCCGGGGGCGGGGCTTACCGCGATGGGGGCGGGGCTTACCGGCTTAAGCCGGGTACAGTCGGCAACATACAGTGCATTGCGTAGCGTCGGTGCCGGGGGCGGGGCTGACCGCGATGGGTTGGGTTGGACCGCGATGGGGGCCTGGGTTCAACTCCCACTAAGGGCAAAAACCAAATTGCATTGCAGTGAATTACATAGCATTGGGTCGGCGCAGGGGGCGTGGCTTACCGGCTTAAGCCTGGTATGATTGGCCACGTGCATTGGCTGGGGGCGGGGCCTACCAGCTTAAGCCTGGTATGATTGGCCACGTGCATTGGCTGGGGGCGGGGCCTACCGGCTTAAGCCTGGTACAGTTGACAACATGAAATGCTTACTGCCACCTCTTCAGCAGACGCAACACTTCGTTACCTTTTGCGCTGGCGCCGCTGTTACTTCTCATGGCATAGCACCGCCATTTGTTTTATTGAACATGCCCCCCGCGATGGGGGCGTGGCTTACCGGCTTAAGCCCGGTACAGTCGGCAACTTGCAGTGCATTGCGTAGCGTCGGTGCCGGGGGCGGGGCTTACCGCGATGGGGGCGGGGCTTACCGGCTGAAGCCCGGTACAGTCGGCAACTTGCAGTGCATTGCGTAGCGTCGGTGCCGGGGGCGGGGCTTACCGCGATGGGGCGGGGCTTACCGGCTTAATCCCGGTACAGATGGAAACATGCAGTGCATTGCGTAGCGTCGGTGCCGGGGGCGGGGCTTACCGCGATGGGGCGGGGCTTACCGGCTTAATCCCGGTACAGATGGAAACATGCAGTGCATTGCATAGCGTCGGTGCCGGGGGCGGGGCTTACCGCGATGGGGCGGGGCTTACCGCGTCATGCCAGGTACAGTGTGCAACTATGGCAACATGCAATGCTTACTGTCACCTTTTCAGCAGACGCAACCCATCACTTCCTTTGGCGCTGAAGCGGCTGCTACTTCTCATGACATAGCACCGCCACTTGTTTTTTAAACATGCCCCCATTTAAATTGCACTGGAGTAGAGGCAGCACGGTGGTTCAGTGGTTAGCACAGTAGCCTTGCAGCGCTGGGGGCCTGGGTTCAACTCCCACTAAGGGCAAAAACCAAATTGCATTGCAGTGAATTACATAGCATTGGGTCGGCGCAGGGGGCGTGGCTTACCGGCTTAAGCCTGGTATGATTGGCCACGTGCATTGGCTGGGGGCGGGGCCTACCGGCTTAAGCCTGGTATGATTGGCCACGTGCATTGGCTGGGGGCGGGGCCTACCGGCTTAAGCCTGGTACAGTTGACAACATGAAATGCTTACTGCCACCTCTTCAGCAGACGCAACACTTCGTTACCTTTTGCGCTGGCGCCGCTGTTACTTCTCATGGCATAGCACCGCCATTTGTTTTATTGAACATGCCCCCCGCGATGGGGGCGTGGCTTACCGGCTTAAGCCCGGTACAGTCGGCAACTTGCAGTGCATTGCGTAGCGTCGGTGCCGGGGGCGGGGCTTACCGCGATGGGGGCGGGGCTTACCGGCTGAAGCCCGGTACAGTCGGCAACTTGCAGTGCATTGCGTAGCGTCGGTGCCGGGGGCGGGGCTTACCGCGATGGGGCGGGGCTTACCGGCTTAATCCCGGTACAGATGGAAACATGCAGTGCATTGCGTAGCGTCGGTGCCGGGGGCGGGGCTTACCGCGATGGGGCGGGGCTTACCGGCTTAATCCCGGTACAGATGGAAACATGCAGTGCATTGCATAGCGTCGGTGCCGGGGGCGGGGCTTACCGCGATGGGGCGGGGCTTACCGCGTCATGCCAGGTACAGTGTGCAACTATGGCAACATGCAATGCTTACTGTCACCTTTTCAGCAGACGCAACCCATCACTTCCTTTGGCGCTGAAGCGGCTGCTACTTCTCATGACATAGCACCGCCACTTGTTTTTTAAACATGCCCCCATTTAAATTGCACTGGAGTAGAGGCAGCACGGTGGTTCAGTGGTTAGCACAGTAGCCTTGCAGCGCTGGGGGCCTGGGTTCAACTCCCACTAAGGGCAAAAACCAAATTGCATTGCAGTGAATTACATAGCATTGGGTCGGCGCAGGGGGCGTGGCTTACCGGCTTAAGCCTGGTATGATTGGCCACGTGCATTGGCTGGGGGCGGGGCCTACCGGCTTAAGCCTGGTATGATTGGCCACGTGCATTGGCTGGGGGCGGGGCCTACCGGCTTAAGCCTGGTACTGTTGACAACATGAAATGCTTACTGCCACCTATTCAGCAGACGCAACACTTCGTTACCTTTTGCGCTGGCGCCGCTGTTACTTCTCATGGCATAGCACCGCCATTTGTTTTATTGAACATGCCCCCCGCGATGGGGGCGTGGCTTACCGGCTTAAGCCCGGTACAGTCGGCAACTTGCAGTGCATTGCATAGCGTCGGTGCCGGGGGCGGGGCTTACCGCGATGGGGGCGGGGCTTACAGGCTGAAGCCCGGTACAGTCGGCAACTTGCAGTGCATTGCGTAGCGTCGGTGCCGGGGGCGGGGCTTACCGCGATGGGGCGGGGCTTACCGGCTGAAGCCCGGTACAGTCGGCAACTTGCAGTGCATTGCGTAGCGTCGGTGCCGGGGGCGGGGCTTACCGCGATGGGGCGGGGCTTACCGGCTTAATCCCGGTACAGATGGAAACATGCAGTGCATTGCGTAGCGTCGGTGCCGGGGGCGGGGCTTACCGCGATGGGGCGGGGCTTACCGGCTTAATCCCGGTACAGATGGAAACATGCAGTGCATTGCATAGCGTCGGTGCCGGGGGCGGGGCTTACCGCGATGGGGCGGGGCTTACCGCGTCATGCCAGGTACAGTGTGCAACTATGGCAACATGCAATGCTTACTGTCACCTTTTCAGCAGACGCAACCCATCACTTCCTTTGGCGCTGAAGCGGCTGCTACTTCTCATGACATAGCACCGCCACTTGTTTTTTAAACATGCCCCCATTTAAATTGCACTGGAGTAGAGGCAGCACGGTGGTTCATTGGTTAGCACAGTAGCCTTGCAGCGCTGGGGGCCTGGGTTCAACTCCCACTAAGGGCAAAAACCAAATTGCATTGCAGTGAATTACATAGCATTGGGTCGGCGCAGGGGGCGTGGCTTACCGGCTTAAGCCTGGTATGATTGGCCACGTGCATTGGCTGGGGGCGGGGCCTACCGGCTTAAGCCTGGTATGATTGGCCACGTGCATTGGCTGGGGGCGGGGCCTACCGGCTTAAGCCTGGTACAGTTGACAACATGAAATGCTTACTGCCACCTCTTCAGCAGACGCAACACTTCGTTACCTTTTGCGCTGGCGCCGCTGTTACTTCTCATGGCATAGCACCGCCATTTGTTTTATTGAACATGCCCCCCGCGATGGGGGCGTGGCTTACCGGCTTAAGCCCGGTACAGTCGGCAACTTGCAGTGCATTGCATAGCGTCGGTGCCGGGGGCGGGGCTTACCGCGATGGGGGCGGGGCTTACAGGCTGAAGCCCGGTACAGTCGGCAACTTGCAGTGCATTGCGTAGCGTCGGTGCCGGGGGCGGGGCTTACCGCGATGGGGCGGGGCTTACCGGCTTAATCCCGGTACAGATGGAAACATGCAGTGCATTGCATAGCGTCGGTGCCGGGGGCGGGGCTTACCGCGATGGGGGCGGGGCTTACCGGCTTAAGCCGGGTACAGTCGGCAACATACAGTGCATTGCGTAGCGTCGGTGCCGGGGGCGGGGCTTACCGCGATGGGGGCGGGGCTTACAGGCTGAAGCCCGGTACAGTCGGCAACTTGCAGTGCATTGCGTAGCGTCGGTGCCGGGGGCGGGGCTTACCGCGATGGGGGCGGGGCTTACAGGCTGAAGCCCGGTACAGTCGGCAACTTGCAGTGCATTGCGTAGCGTCGGTGCCGGGGGCGGGGCTTACCGCGATGGGGGCGGGGCTTACAGGCTGAAGCCCGGTACAGTCGGCAACTTGCAGTGCATTGCGTAGCGTCGGTGCCGGGGGCGGGGCTTACCGCGATGGGGGCGGGGCTTACCGGCTGAAGCCCGGTACAGTCGGCAACTTGCAGTGCATTGCGTAGCGTCGGTGCCGGGGGCGGGGCTTACCGCGATGGGGCGGGGCTTACCGGCTTAATCCCGGTACAGATGGAAACATGCAGTGCATTGCATAGCGTCGGTGCCGGGGGCGGGGCTTACCGCGATGGGGGCGGGGCTTACCGGCTGAAGCCCGGTACAGTCGGCAACTTGCAGTGCATTGCGTAGCGTCGGTGCCGGGGGCGGGGCTTACCGCGATGGGGCGGGGCTTACCGGCTTAATCCCGGTACAGATGGAAACATGCAGTGCATTGCATAGCGTCGGTGCCGGGGGCGGGGCTTACCGCGATGGGGGCGGGGCTTACCGGCTGAAGCCCGGTACAGTCGGCAACTTGCAGTGCATTGCGTAGCGTCGGTGCCGGGGGCGGGGCTTACCGCGATGGGGCGGGGCTTACCGGCTTAATCCCGGTACAGATGGAAACATGCAGTGCATTGCATAGCGTCGGGGCCGGGGGCAGGGCTTACCGCGATGGGGCGGGGCTTACCGGCTTAATCTTGGTACAGATGGAAACATGCAGTGCATTGCATAGCGTCGGTGCCGGGGGCGGGGCTTACCGGCTTAAGCCGGGTACAGTCGGCAACATACAGTGCATTGCGTAGCGTCGGTGCCGGGGGCGGGGCTTACCGCGATGGGGGCGGGGCTTACAGGCTGAAGCCCGGTACAGTCGGCAACTTGCAGTGCATTGCGTAGCGTCGGTGCCGGGGGCGGGGCTTACCGCGATGGGGCGGGGCTTACCGGCTTAATCCCGGTACAGATGGAAACATGCAGTGCATTGCATAGCGTCGGTGCCGGGGGCGGGGCTTACCGCGATGGGGCGGGGCTTACCGCGTCATGCCAGGTACAGTGTGCAACTATGGCAACATGCAATGCTTACTGTCACCTTTTCAGCAGACGCAACCCATCACTTCCTTTGGCGCTGAAGCGGCTGCTACTTCTCATGACATAGCACCGCCACTTGTTTTTTAAACATGCCCCCATTTAAATTGCACTGGAGTAGAGGCAGCACGGTGGTTCAGTGGTTAGCACAGTAGCCTTGCAGCGCTGGGGGCCTGGGTTCAACTCCCACTAAGGGCAAAAACCAAATTGCATTGCAGTGAATTACATAGCATTGGGTCGGCGCAGGGGGCGTGGCTTACCGGCTTAAGCCTGGTATGATTGGCCACGTGCATTGGCTGGGGGCGGGGCCTACCGGCTTAAGCCTGGTATGATTGGCCACGTGCATTGGCTGGGGGCGGGGCCTACCGGCTTAAGCCTGGTACTGTTGACAACATGAAATGCTTACTGCCACCTCTTCAGCAGACGCAACACTTCGTTACCTTTTGCGCTGGCGCCGCTGTTACTTCTCATGGCATAGCACCGCCATTTGTTTTATTGAACATGCCCCCCGCGATGGGGGCGTGGCTTACCGGCTTAAGCCCGGTACAGTCGGCAACTTGCAGTGCATTGCATAGCGTCGGTGCCGGGGGCGGGGCTTACCGCGATGGGGGCGGGGCTTACAGGCTGAAGCCCGGTACAGTCGGCAACTTGCAGTGCATTGCGTAGCGTCGGTGCCGGGGGCGGGGCTTACCGCGATGGGGCGGGGCTTACCGGCTGAAGCCCGGTACAGTCGGCAACTTGCAGTGCATTGCGTAGCGTCGGTGCCGGGGGCGGGGCTTACCGCGATGGGGCGGGGCTTACCGGCTTAATCCCGGTACAGATGGAAACATGCAGTGCATTGCGTAGCGTCGGTGCCGGGGGCGGGGCTTACCGCGATGGGGCGGGGCTTACCGGCTTAATCCCGGTACAGATGGAAACATGCAGTGCATTGCATAGCGTCGGTGCCGGGGGCGGGGCTTACCGCGATGGGGCGGGGCTTACCGCGTCATGCCAGGTACAGTGTGCAACTATGGCAACATGCAATGCTTACTGTCACCTTTTCAGCAGACGCAACCCATCACTTCCTTTGGCGCTGAAGCGGCTGCTACTTCTCATGACATAGCACCGCCACTTGTTTTTTAAACATGCCCCCATTTAAATTGCACTGGAGTAGAGGCAGCACGGTGGTTCATTGGTTAGCACAGTAGCCTTGCAGCGCTGGGGGCCTGGGTTCAACTCCCACTAAGGGCAAAAACCAAATTGCATTGCAGTGAATTACATAGCATTGGGTCGGCGCAGGGGGCGTGGCTTACCGGCTTAAGCCTGGTATGATTGGCCACGTGCATTGGCTGGGGGCGGGGCCTACCGGCTTAAGCCTGGTATGATTGGCCACGTGCATTGGCTGGGGGCGGGGCCTACCGGCTTAAGCCTGGTACAGTTGACAACATGAAATGCTTACTGCCACCTCTTCAGCAGACGCAACACTTCGTTACCTTTTGCGCTGGCGCCGCTGTTACTTCTCATGGCATAGCACCGCCATTTGTTTTATTGAACATGCCCCCCGCGATGGGGGCGTGGCTTACCGGCTTAAGCCCGGTACAGTCGGCAACTTGCAGTGCATTGCATAGCGTCGGTGCCGGGGGCGGGGCTTACCGCGATGGGGGCGGGGCTTACAGGCTGAAGCCCGGTACAGTCGGCAACTTGCAGTGCATTGCGTAGCGTCGGTGCCGGGGGCGGGGCTTACCGCGATGGGGCGGGGCTTACCGGCTTAATCCCGGTACAGATGGAAACATGCAGTGCATTGCATAGCGTCGGTGCCGGGGGCGGGGCTTACCGCGATGGGGGCGGGGCTTACCGGCTTAAGCCGGGTACAGTCGGCAACATACAGTGCATTGCGTAGCGTCGGTGCCGGGGGCGGGGCTTACCGCGATGGGGGCGGGGCTTACAGGCTGAAGCCCGGTACAGTCGGCAACTTGCAGTGCATTGCGTAGCGTCGGTGCCGGGGGCGGGGCTTACCGCGATGGGGGCGGGGCTTACAGGCTGAAGCCCGGTACAGTCGGCAACTTGCAGTGCATTGCGTAGCGTCGGTGCCGGGGGCGGGGCTTACCGCGATGGGGGCGGGGCTTACAGGCTGAAGCCCGGTACAGTCGGCAACTTGCAGTGCATTGCGTAGCGTCGGTGCCGGGGGCGGGGCTTACCGCGATGGGGGCGGGGCTTACCGGCTGAAGCCCGGTACAGTCGGCAACTTGCAGTGCATTGCGTAGCGTCGGTGCCGGGGGCGGGGCTTACCGCGATGGGGCGGGGCTTACCGGCTTAATCCCGGTACAGATGGAAACATGCAGTGCATTGCATAGCGTCGGTGCCGGGGGCGGGGCTTACCGCGATGGGGGCGGGGCTTACCGGCTGAAGCCCGGTACAGTCGGCAACTTGCAGTGCATTGCGTAGCGTCGGTGCCGGGGGCGGGGCTTACCGCGATGGGGCGGGGCTTACCGGCTTAATCCCGGTACAGATGGAAACATGCAGTGCATTGCATAGCGTCGGTGCCGGGGGCGGGGCTTACCGCGATGGGGGCGGGGCTTACCGGCTGAAGCCCGGTACAGTCGGCAACTTGCAGTGCATTGCGTAGCGTCGGTGCCGGGGGCGGGGCTTACCGCGATGGGGCGGGGCTTACCGGCTTAATCCCGGTACAGATGGAAACATGCAGTGCATTGCATAGCGTCGGGGCCGGGGGCAGGGCTTACCGCGATGGGGCGGGGCTTACCGGCTTAATCTTGGTACAGATGGAAACATGCAGTGCATTGCATAGCGTCGGTGCCGGGGGCGGGGCTTACCGGCTTAAGCCGGGTACAGTCGGCAACATACAGTGCATTGCGTAGCGTCGGTGCCGGGGGCGGGGCTTACCGCGATGGGGGCGGGGCTTACAGGCTGAAGCCCGGTACAGTCGGCAACTTGCAGTGCATTGCGTAGCGTCGGTGCCGGGGGCGGGGCTTACCGCGATGGGGCGGGGCTTACCGGCTTAATCCCGGTACAGATGGAAACATGCAGTGCATTGCATAGCGTCGGTGCCGGGGGCGGGGCTTACCGCGATGGGGCGGGGCTTACCGGCTTAAGCCCGGTACAGATGGAAACATGCAGTGCATTGCATAGCGTCGGTGCCGGGGGCGGGGCTTACCGCGATGGGGGCGGGGCTTACCGGCTTAAGCCGGGTACAGTCGGCAACATACAGTGCATTGCGTAGCGTCGGTGCCGGGGGCGGGGCTGACCGCGATGGGTTGGGTTGGACCGCGATGGGGGCCTGGGTTCAACTCCCACTAAGGGCAAAAACCAAATTGCATTGCAGTGAATTACATAGCATTGGGTCGGCGCAGGGGGCGTGGCTTACCGGCTTAAGCCTGGTATGATTGGCCACGTGCATTGGCTGGGGGCGGGGCCTACCAGCTTAAGCCTGGTATGATTGGCCACGTGCATTGGCTGGGGGCGGGGCCTACCGGCTTAAGCCTGGTACAGTTGACAACATGAAATGCTTACTGCCACCTCTTCAGCAGACGCAACACTTCGTTACCTTTTGCGCTGGCGCCGCTGTTACTTCTCATGGCATAGCACCGCCATTTGTTTTATTGAACATGCCCCCCGCGATGGGGGCGTGGCTTACCGGCTTAAGCCCGGTACAGTCGGCAACTTGCAGTGCATTGCGTAGCGTCGGTGCCGGGGGCGGGGCTTACCGCGATGGGGGCGGGGCTTACCGGCTGAAGCCCGGTACAGTCGGCAACTTGCAGTGCATTGCGTAGCGTCGGTGCCGGGGGCGGGGCTTACCGCGATGGGGCGGGGCTTACCGGCTTAATCCCGGTACAGATGGAAACATGCAGTGCATTGCGTAGCGTCGGTGCCGGGGGCGGGGCTTACCGCGATGGGGCGGGGCTTACCGGCTTAATCCCGGTACAGATGGAAACATGCAGTGCATTGCATAGCGTCGGTGCCGGGGGCGGGGCTTACCGCGATGGGGCGGGGCTTACCGCGTCATGCCAGGTACAGTGTGCAACTATGGCAACATGCAATGCTTACTGTCACCTTTTCAGCAGACGCAACCCATCACTTCCTTTGGCGCTGAAGCGGCTGCTACTTCTCATGACATAGCACCGCCACTTGTTTTTTAAACATGCCCCCATTTAAATTGCACTGGAGTAGAGGCAGCACGGTGGTTCAGTGGTTAGCACAGTAGCCTTGCAGCGCTGGGGGCCTGGGTTCAACTCCCACTAAGGGCAAAAACCAAATTGCATTGCAGTGAATTACATAGCATTGGGTCGGCGCAGGGGGCGTGGCTTACCGGCTTAAGCCTGGTATGATTGGCCACGTGCATTGGCTGGGGGCGGGGCCTACCGGCTTAAGCCTGGTATGATTGGCCACGTGCATTGGCTGGGGGCGGGGCCTACCGGCTTAAGCCTGGTACAGTTGACAACATGAAATGCTTACTGCCACCTCTTCAGCAGACGCAACACTTCGTTACCTTTTGCGCTGGCGCCGCTGTTACTTCTCATGGCATAGCACCGCCATTTGTTTTATTGAACATGCCCCCCGCGATGGGGGCGTGGCTTACCGGCTTAAGCCCGGTACAGTCGGCAACTTGCAGTGCATTGCGTAGCGTCGGTGCCGGGGGCGGGGCTTACCGCGATGGGGGCGGGGCTTACCGGCTGAAGCCCGGTACAGTCGGCAACTTGCAGTGCATTGCGTAGCGTCGGTGCCGGGGGCGGGGCTTACCGCGATGGGGCGGGGCTTACCGGCTTAATCCCGGTACAGATGGAAACATGCAGTGCATTGCGTAGCGTCGGTGCCGGGGGCGGGGCTTACCGCGATGGGGCGGGGCTTACCGGCTTAATCCCGGTACAGATGGAAACATGCAGTGCATTGCATAGCGTCGGTGCCGGGGGCGGGGCTTACCGCGATGGGGCGGGGCTTACCGCGTCATGCCAGGTACAGTGTGCAACTATGGCAACATGCAATGCTTACTGTCACCTTTTCAGCAGACGCAACCCATCACTTCCTTTGGCGCTGAAGCGGCTGCTACTTCTCATGACATAGCACCGCCACTTGTTTTTTAAACATGCCCCCATTTAAATTGCACTGGAGTAGAGGCAGCACGGTGGTTCAGTGGTTAGCACAGTAGCCTTGCAGCGCTGGGGGCCTGGGTTCAACTCCCACTAAGGGCAAAAACCAAATTGCATTGCAGTGAATTACATAGCATTGGGTCGGCGCAGGGGGCGTGGCTTACCGGCTTAAGCCTGGTATGATTGGCCACGTGCATTGGCTGGGGGCGGGGCCTACCGGCTTAAGCCTGGTATGATTGGCCACGTGCATTGGCTGGGGGCGGGGCCTACCGGCTTAAGCCTGGTACAGTTGACAACATGAAATGCTTACTGCCACCTCTTCAGCAGACGCAACACTTCGTTACCTTTTGCGCTGGCGCCGCTGTTACTTCTCATGGCATAGCACCGCCATTTGTTTTATTGAACATGCCCCCCGCGATGGGGGCGTGGCTTACCGGCTTAAGCCCGGTACAGTCGGCAACTTGCAGTGCATTGCATAGCGTCGGTGCCGGGGGCGGGGCTTACCGCGATGGGGGCGGGGCTTACAGGCTGAAGCCCGGTACAGTCGGCAACTTGCAGTGCATTGCGTAGCGTCGGTGCCGGGGGCGGGGCTTACCGCGATGGGGCGGGGCTTACCGGCTGAAGCCCGGTACAGTCGGCAACTTGCAGTGCATTGCGTAGCGTCGGTGCCGGGGGCGGGGCTTACCGCGATGGGGCGGGGCTTACCGGCTTAATCCCGGTACAGATGGAAACATGCAGTGCATTGCGTAGCGTCGGTGCCGGGGGCGGGGCTTACCGCGATGGGGCGGGGCTTACCGGCTTAATCCCGGTACAGATGGAAACATGCAGTGCATTGCATAGCGTCGGTGCCGGGGGCGGGGCTTACCGCGATGGGGCGGGGCTTACCGCGTCATGCCAGGTACAGTGTGCAACTATGGCAACATGCAATGCTTACTGTCACCTTTTCAGCAGACGCAACCCATCACTTCCTTTGGCGCTGAAGCGGCTGCTACTTCTCATGACATAGCACCGCCACTTGTTTTTTAAACATGCCCCCATTTAAATTGCACTGGAGTAGAGGCAGCACGGTGGTTCATTGGTTAGCACAGTAGCCTTGCAGCGCTGGGGGCCTGGGTTCAACTCCCACTAAGGGCAAAAACCAAATTGCATTGCAGTGAATTACATAGCATTGGGTCGGCGCAGGGGGCGTGGCTTACCGGCTTAAGCCTGGTATGATTGGCCACGTGCATTGGCTGGGGGCGGGGCCTACCGGCTTAAGCCTGGTATGATTGGCCACGTGCATTGGCTGGGGGCGGGGCCTACCGGCTTAAGCCTGGTACAGTTGACAACATGAAATGCTTACTGCCACCTCTTCAGCAGACGCAACACTTCGTTACCTTTTGCGCTGGCGCCGCTGTTACTTCTCATGGCATAGCACCGCCATTTGTTTTATTGAACATGCCCCCCGCGATGGGGGCGTGGCTTACCGGCTTAAGCCCGGTACAGTCGGCAACTTGCAGTGCATTGCATAGCGTCGGTGCCGGGGGCGGGGCTTACCGCGATGGGGGCGGGGCTTACAGGCTGAAGCCCGGTACAGTCGGCAACTTGCAGTGCATTGCGTAGCGTCGGTGCCGGGGGCGGGGCTTACCGCGATGGGGCGGGGCTTACCGGCTTAATCCCGGTACAGATGGAAACATGCAGTGCATTGCATAGCGTCGGTGCCGGGGGCGGGGCTTACCGCGATGGGGGCGGGGCTTACCGGCTTAAGCCGGGTACAGTCGGCAACATACAGTGCATTGCGTAGCGTCGGTGCCGGGGGCGGGGCTTACCGCGATGGGGGCGGGGCTTACAGGCTGAAGCCCGGTACAGTCGGCAACTTGCAGTGCATTGCGTAGCGTCGGTGCCGGGGGCGGGGCTTACCGCGATGGGGGCGGGGCTTACAGGCTGAAGCCCGGTACAGTCGGCAACTTGCAGTGCATTGCGTAGCGTCGGTGCCGGGGGCGGGGCTTACCGCGATGGGGGCGGGGCTTACAGGCTGAAGCCCGGTACAGTCGGCAACTTGCAGTGCATTGCGTAGCGTCGGTGCCGGGGGCGGGGCTTACCGCGATGGGGGCGGGGCTTACCGGCTGAAGCCCGGTACAGTCGGCAACTTGCAGTGCATTGCGTAGCGTCGGTGCCGGGGGCGGGGCTTACCGCGATGGGGCGGGGCTTACCGGCTTAATCCCGGTACAGATGGAAACATGCAGTGCATTGCATAGCGTCGGTGCCGGGGGCGGGGCTTACCGCGATGGGGGCGGGGCTTACCGGCTGAAGCCCGGTACAGTCGGCAACTTGCAGTGCATTGCGTAGCGTCGGTGCCGGGGGCGGGGCTTACCGCGATGGGGCGGGGCTTACCGGCTTAATCCCGGTACAGATGGAAACATGCAGTGCATTGCATAGCGTCGGTGCCGGGGGCGGGGCTTACCGCGATGGGGGCGGGGCTTACCGGCTGAAGCCCGGTACAGTCGGCAACTTGCAGTGCATTGCGTAGCGTCGGTGCCGGGGGCGGGGCTTACCGCGATGGGGCGGGGCTTACCGGCTTAATCCCGGTACAGATGGAAACATGCAGTGCATTGCATAGCGTCGGTGCCGGGGGCGGGGCTTACCGCGATGGGGGCGGGGCTTACCGGCTGAAGCCCGGTACAGTCGGCAACTTGCAGTGCATTGCGTAGCGTCGGTGCCGGGGGCGGGGCTTACCGCGATGGGGCGGGGCTTACCGGCTTAATCCCGGTACAGATGGAAACATGCAGTGCATTGCATAGCGTCGGGGCCGGGGGCAGGGCTTACCGCGATGGGGCGGGGCTTACCGGCTTAATCTTGGTACAGATGGAAACATGCAGTGCATTGCATAGCGTCGGTGCCGGGGGCGGGGCTTACCGGCTTAAGCCGGGTACAGTCGGCAACATACAGTGCATTGCGTAGCGTCGGTGCCGGGGGCGGGGCTTACCGCGATGGGGGCGGGGCTTACAGGCTGAAGCCCGGTACAGTCGGCAACTTGCAGTGCATTGCGTAGCGTCGGTGCCGGGGGCGGGGCTTACCGCGATGGGGCGGGGCTTACCGGCTTAATCCGGGTACAGAGGGAAACATGCAGTGCATTGCGTAGCGTCGGTGCCGGGGGCGGGGCTTACCGCGATGGGGCGGGGCTTACCGGCTTAATCCCGGTACAGATGGAAACATGCAGTGCATTGCATAGCGTCGGTGCCGGGGGCGGGGCTTACCGCGATGGGGCGGGGCTTACCGCGTCATGCCAGGTACAGTGTGCAACTATGGCAACATGCAATGCTTACTGTCACCTTTTCAGCAGACGCAACCCATCACTTCCTTTGGCGCTGAAGCGGCTGCTACTTCTCATGACATAGCACCGCCACTTGTTTTTTAAACATGCCCCCATTTAAATTGCACTGGAGTAGAGGCAGCACGGTGGTTCAGTGGTTAGCACAGTAGCCTTGCAGCGCTGGGGGCCTGGGTTCAACTCCCACTAAGGGCAAAAACCAAATTGCATTGCAGTGAATTACATAGCATTGGGTCGGCGCAGGGGGCGTGGCTTACCGGCTTAAGCCTGGTATGATTGGCCACGTGCATTGGCTGGGGGCGGGGGCCTACCGGCTTAAGCCTGGTATGATTGGCCACGTGCATTGGCTGGGGGCGGGGCCTACCGGCTTAAGCCTGGTAATGTTGACAACATGAAATGCTTACTGCCACCTCTTCAGCAGACGCAACACTTCGTTACCTTTTGCGCTGGCGCCGCTGTTACTTCTCATGGCATAGCACCGCCATTTGTTTTATTGAACATGCCCCCCGCGATGGGGGCGTGGCTTACCGGCTTAAGCCCGGTACAGTCGGCAACTTGCAGTGCATTGCATAGCGTCGGTGCCGGGGGCGGGGCTTACCGCGATGGGGGCGGGGCTTACAGGCTGAAGCCCGGTACAGTCGGCAACTTGCAGTGCATTGCGTAGCGTCGGTGCCGGGGGCGGGGCTTACCGCGATGGGGCGGGGCTTACCGGCTGAAGCCCGGTACAGTCGGCAACTTGCAGTGCATTGCGTAGCGTCGGTGCCGGGGGCGGGGCTTACCGCGATGGGGCGGGGCTTACCGGCTTAATCCCGGTACAGATGGAAACATGCAGTGCATTGCGTAGCGTCGGTGCCGGGGGCGGGGCTTACCGCGATGGGGCGGGGCTTACCGGCTTAATCCCGGTACAGATGGAAACATGCAGTGCATTGCATAGCGTCGGTGCCGGGGGCGGGGCTTACCGCGATGGGGCGGGGCTTACCGCGTCATGCCAGGTACAGTGTGCAACTATGGCAACATGCAATGCTTACTGTCACCTTTTCAGCAGACGCAACCCATCACTTCCTTTGGCGCTGAAGCGGCTGCTACTTCTCATGACATAGCACCGCCACTTGTTTTTTAAACATGCCCCCATTTAAATT
The DNA here is from genome assembly GCF_027789765.1 of Dendropsophus ebraccatus. Classification (NCBI taxonomy): domain Eukaryota; kingdom Metazoa; phylum Chordata; class Amphibia; order Anura; family Hylidae; genus Dendropsophus; species Dendropsophus ebraccatus. Next base: position 138,780 of record NW_027209961.1, on the reverse strand, counting down.
GCACTGGAGTAGAGGCAGCACGGTGGTTCATTGGTTAGCACAGTAGCCTTGCAGCGCTGGGGGCCTGGGTTCAACTCCCACTAAGGGCAAAAACCAAATTGCATTGCAGTGAATTACATAGCATTGGGTCGGCGCAGGGGGCGTGGCTTACCGGCTTAAGCCTGGTATGATTGGCCACGTGCATTGGCTGGGGGCGGGGCCTACCGGCTTAAGCCTGGTATGATTGGCCACGTGCATTGGCTGGGGGCGGGGCCTACCGGCTTAAGCCTGGTACAGTTGACAACATGAAATGCTTACTGCCACCTCTTCAGCAGACGCAACACTTCGTTACCTTTTGCGCTGGCGCCGCTGTTACTTCTCATGGCATAGCACCGCCATTTGTTTTATTGAACATGCCCCCCGCGATGGGGGCGTGGCTTACCGGCTTAAGCCCGGTACAGTCGGCAACTTGCAGTGCATTGCATAGCGTCGGTGCCGGGGGCGGGGCTTACCGCGATGGGGGCGGGGCTTACAGGCTGAAGCCCGGTACAGTCGGCAACTTGCAGTGCATTGCGTAGCGTCGGTGCCGGGGGCGGGGCTTACCGCGATGGGGCGGGGCTTACCGGCTTAATCCCGGTACAGATGGAAACATGCAGTGCATTGCATAGCGTCGGTGCCGGGGGCGGGGCTTACCGCGATGGGGGCGGGGCTTACCGGCTTAAGCCGGGTACAGTCGGCAACATACAGTGCATTGCGTAGCGTCGGTGCCGGGGGCGGGGCTTACCGCGATGGGGGCGGGGCTTACAGGCTGAAGCCCGGTACAGTCGGCAACTTGCAGTGCATTGCGTAGCGTCGGTGCCGGGGGCGGGGCTTACCGCGATGGGGGCGGGGCTTACAGGCTGAAGCCCGGTACAGTCGGCAACTTGCAGTGCATTGCGTAGCGTCGGTGCCGGGGGCGGGGCTTACCGCGATGGGGGCGGGGCTTACAGGCTGAAGCCCGGTACAGTCGGCAACTTGCAGTGCATTGCGTAGCGTCGGTGCCGGGGGCGGGGCTTACCGCGATGGGGGCGGGGCTTACCGGCTGAAGCCCGGTACAGTCGGCAACTTGCAGTGCATTGCGTAGCGTCGGTGCCGGGGGCGGGGCTTACCGCGATGGGGCGGGGCTTACCGGCTTAATCCCGGTACAGATGGAAACATGCAGTGCATTGCATAGCGTCGGTGCCGGGGGCGGGGCTTACCGCGATGGGGGCGGGGCTTACCGGCTGAAGCCCGGTACAGTCGGCAACTTGCAGTGCATTGCGTAGCGTCGGTGCCGGGGGCGGGGCTTACCGCGATGGGGCGGGGCTTACCGGCTTAATCCCGGTACAGATGGAAACATGCAGTGCATTGCATAGCGTCGGTGCCGGGGGCGGGGCTTACCGCGATGGGGGCGGGGCTTACCGGCTGAAGCCCGGTACAGTCGGCAACTTGCAGTGCATTGCGTAGCGTCGGTGCCGGGGGCGGGGCTTACCGCGATGGGGCGGGGCTTACCGGCTTAATCCCGGTACAGATGGAAACATGCAGTGCATTGCATAGCGTCGGGGCCGGGGGCAGGGCTTACCGCGATGGGGCGGGGCTTACCGGCTTAATCTTGGTACAGATGGAAACATGCAGTGCATTGCATAGCGTCGGTGCCGGGGGCGGGGCTTACCGGCTTAAGCCGGGTACAGTCGGCAACATACAGTGCATTGCGTAGCGTCGGTGCCGGGGGCGGGGCTTACCGCGATGGGGGCGGGGCTTACAGGCTGAAGCCCGGTACAGTCGGCAACTTGCAGTGCATTGCGTAGCGTCGGTGCCGGGGGCGGGGCTTACCGCGATGGGGCGGGGCTTACCGGCTTAATCCCGGTACAGATGGAAACATGCAGTGCATTGCATAGCGTCGGTGCCGGGGGCGGGGCTTACCGCGATGGGGCGGGGCTTACCGGCTTAAGCCCGGTACAGATGGAAACATGCAGTGCATTGCATAGCGTCGGTGCCGGGGGCGGGGCTTACCGCGATGGGGGCGGGGCTTACCGGCTTAAGCCGGGTACAGTCGGCAACATACAGTGCATTGCGTAGCGTCGGTGCCGGGGGCGGGGCTGACCGCGATGGGTTGGGTTGGACCGCGATGGGGGCCTGGGTTCAACTCCCACTAAGGGCAAAAACCAAATTGCATTGCAGTGAATTACATAGCATTGGGTCGGCGCAGGGGGCGTGGCTTACCGGCTTAAGCCTGGTATGATTGGCCACGTGCATTGGCTGGGGGCGGGGCCTACCAGCTTAAGCCTGGTATGATTGGCCACGTGCATTGGCTGGGGGCGGGGCCTACCGGCTTAAGCCTGGTACAGTTGACAACATGAAATGCTTACTGCCACCTCTTCAGCAGACGCAACACTTCGTTACCTTTTGCGCTGGCGCCGCTGTTACTTCTCATGGCATAGCACCGCCATTTGTTTTATTGAACATGCCCCCCGCGATGGGGGCGTGGCTTACCGGCTTAAGCCCGGTACAGTCGGCAACTTGCAGTGCATTGCGTAGCGTCGGTGCCGGGGGCGGGGCTTACCGCGATGGGGGCGGGGCTTACCGGCTGAAGCCCGGTACAGTCGGCAACTTGCAGTGCATTGCGTAGCGTCGGTGCCGGGGGCGGGGCTTACCGCGATGGGGCGGGGCTTACCGGCTTAATCCCGGTACAGATGGAAACATGCAGTGCATTGCGTAGCGTCGGTGCCGGGGGCGGGGCTTACCGCGATGGGGCGGGGCTTACCGGCTTAATCCCGGTACAGATGGAAACATGCAGTGCATTGCATAGCGTCGGTGCCGGGGGCGGGGCTTACCGCGATGGGGCGGGGCTTACCGCGTCATGCCAGGTACAGTGTGCAACTATGGCAACATGCAATGCTTACTGTCACCTTTTCAGCAGACGCAACCCATCACTTCCTTTGGCGCTGAAGCGGCTGCTACTTCTCATGACATAGCACCGCCACTTGTTTTTTAAACATGCCCCCATTTAAATTGCACTGGAGTAGAGGCAGCACGGTGGTTCAGTGGTTAGCACAGTAGCCTTGCAGCGCTGGGGGCCTGGGTTCAACTCCCACTAAGGGCAAAAACCAAATTGCATTGCAGTGAATTACATAGCATTGGGTCGGCGCAGGGGGCGTGGCTTACCGGCTTAAGCCTGGTATGATTGGCCACGTGCATTGGCTGGGGGCGGGGCCTACCGGCTTAAGCCTGGTATGATTGGCCACGTGCATTGGCTGGGGGCGGGGCCTACCGGCTTAAGCCTGGTACAGTTGACAACATGAAATGCTTACTGCCACCTCTTCAGCAGACGCAACACTTCGTTACCTTTTGCGCTGGCGCCGCTGTTACTTCTCATGGCATAGCACCGCCATTTGTTTTATTGAACATGCCCCCCGCGATGGGGGCGTGGCTTACCGGCTTAAGCCCGGTACAGTCGGCAACTTGCAGTGCATTGCGTAGCGTCGGTGCCGGGGGCGGGGCTTACCGCGATGGGGGCGGGGCTTACCGGCTGAAGCCCGGTACAGTCGGCAACTTGCAGTGCATTGCGTAGCGTCGGTGCCGGGGGCGGGGCTTACCGCGATGGGGCGGGGCTTACCGGCTTAATCCCGGTACAGATGGAAACATGCAGTGCATTGCGTAGCGTCGGTGCCGGGGGCGGGGCTTACCGCGATGGGGCGGGGCTTACCGGCTTAATCCCGGTACAGATGGAAACATGCAGTGCATTGCATAGCGTCGGTGCCGGGGGCGGGGCTTACCGCGATGGGGCGGGGCTTACCGCGTCATGCCAGGTACAGTGTGCAACTATGGCAACATGCAATGCTTACTGTCACCTTTTCAGCAGACGCAACCCATCACTTCCTTTGGCGCTGAAGCGGCTGCTACTTCTCATGACATAGCACCGCCACTTGTTTTTTAAACATGCCCCCATTTAAATTGCACTGGAGTAGAGGCAGCACGGTGGTTCAGTGGTTAGCACAGTAGCCTTGCAGCGCTGGGGGCCTGGGTTCAACTCCCACTAAGGGCAAAAACCAAATTGCATTGCAGTGAATTACATAGCATTGGGTCGGCGCAGGGGGCGTGGCTTACCGGCTTAAGCCTGGTATGATTGGCCACGTGCATTGGCTGGGGGCGGGGCCTACCGGCTTAAGCCTGGTATGATTGGCCACGTGCATTGGCTGGGGGCGGGGCCTACCGGCTTAAGCCTGGTACAGTTGACAACATGAAATGCTTACTGCCACCTCTTCAGCAGACGCAACACTTCGTTACCTTTTGCGCTGGCGCCGCTGTTACTTCTCATGGCATAGCACCGCCATTTGTTTTATTGAACATGCCCCCCGCGATGGGGGCGTGGCTTACCGGCTTAAGCCCGGTACAGTCGGCAACTTGCAGTGCATTGCATAGCGTCGGTGCCGGGGGCGGGGCTTACCGCGATGGGGGCGGGGCTTACAGGCTGAAGCCCGGTACAGTCGGCAACTTGCAGTGCATTGCGTAGCGTCGGTGCCGGGGGCGGGGCTTACCGCGATGGGGCGGGGCTTACCGGCTGAAGCCCGGTACAGTCGGCAACTTGCAGTGCATTGCGTAGCGTCGGTGCCGGGGGCGGGGCTTACCGCGATGGGGCGGGGCTTACCGGCTTAATCCCGGTACAGATGGAAACATGCAGTGCATTGCGTAGCGTCGGTGCCGGGGGCGGGGCTTACCGCGATGGGGCGGGGCTTACCGGCTTAATCCCGGTACAGATGGAAACATGCAGTGCATTGCATAGCGTCGGTGCCGGGGGCGGGGCTTACCGCGATGGGGCGGGGCTTACCGCGTCATGCCAGGTACAGTGTGCAACTATGGCAACATGCAATGCTTACTGTCACCTTTTCAGCAGACGCAACCCATCACTTCCTTTGGCGCTGAAGCGGCTGCTACTTCTCATGACATAGCACCGCCACTTGTTTTTTAAACATGCCCCCATTTAAATTGCACTGGAGTAGAGGCAGCACGGTGGTTCATTGGTTAGCACAGTAGCCTTGCAGCGCTGGGGGCCTGGGTTCAACTCCCACTAAGGGCAAAAACCAAATTGCATTGCAGTGAATTACATAGCATTGGGTCGGCGCAGGGGGCGTGGCTTACCGGCTTAAGCCTGGTATGATTGGCCACGTGCATTGGCTGGGGGCGGGGCCTACCGGCTTAAGCCTGGTATGATTGGCCACGTGCATTGGCTGGGGGCGGGGCCTACCGGCTTAAGCCTGGTACAGTTGACAACATGAAATGCTTACTGCCACCTCTTCAGCAGACGCAACACTTCGTTACCTTTTGCGCTGGCGCCGCTGTTACTTCTCATGGCATAGCACCGCCATTTGTTTTATTGAACATGCCCCCCGCGATGGGGGCGTGGCTTACCGGCTTAAGCCCGGTACAGTCGGCAACTTGCAGTGCATTGCATAGCGTCGGTGCCGGGGGCGGGGCTTACCGCGATGGGGGCGGGGCTTACAGGCTGAAGCCCGGTACAGTCGGCAACTTGCAGTGCATTGCGTAGCGTCGGTGCCGGGGGCGGGGCTTACCGCGATGGGGCGGGGCTTACCGGCTTAATCCCGGTACAGATGGAAACATGCAGTGCATTGCATAGCGTCGGTGCCGGGGGCGGGGCTTACCGCGATGGGGGCGGGGCTTACCGGCTTAAGCCGGGTACAGTCGGCAACATACAGTGCATTGCGTAGCGTCGGTGCCGGGGGCGGGGCTTACCGCGATGGGGGCGGGGCTTACAGGCTGAAGCCCGGTACAGTCGGCAACTTGCAGTGCATTGCGTAGCGTCGGTGCCGGGGGCGGGGCTTACCGCGATGGGGGCGGGGCTTACAGGCTGAAGCCCGGTACAGTCGGCAACTTGCAGTGCATTGCGTAGCGTCGGTGCCGGGGGCGGGGCTTACCGCGATGGGGGCGGGGCTTACAGGCTGAAGCCCGGTACAGTCGGCAACTTGCAGTGCATTGCGTAGCGTCGGTGCCGGGGGCGGGGCTTACCGCGATGGGGGCGGGGCTTACCGGCTGAAGCCCGGTACAGTCGGCAACTTGCAGTGCATTGCGTAGCGTCGGTGCCGGGGGCGGGGCTTACCGCGATGGGGCGGGGCTTACCGGCTTAATCCCGGTACAGATGGAAACATGCAGTGCATTGCATAGCGTCGGTGCCGGGGGCGGGGCTTACCGCGATGGGGGCGGGGCTTACCGGCTGAAGCCCGGTACAGTCGGCAACTTGCAGTGCATTGCGTAGCGTCGGTGCCGGGGGCGGGGCTTACCGCGATGGGGCGGGGCTTACCGGCTTAATCCCGGTACAGATGGAAACATGCAGTGCATTGCATAGCGTCGGTGCCGGGGGCGGGGCTTACCGCGATGGGGGCGGGGCTTACCGGCTGAAGCCCGGTACAGTCGGCAACTTGCAGTGCATTGCGTAGCGTCGGTGCCGGGGGCGGGGCTTACCGCGATGGGGCGGGGCTTACCGGCTTAATCCCGGTACAGATGGAAACATGCAGTGCATTGCATAGCGTCGGTGCCGGGGGCGGGGCTTACCGCGATGGGGGCGGGGCTTACCGGCTGAAGCCCGGTACAGTCGGCAACTTGCAGTGCATTGCGTAGCGTCGGTGCCGGGGGCGGGGCTTACCGCGATGGGGCGGGGCTTACCGGCTTAATCCCGGTACAGATGGAAACATGCAGTGCATTGCATAGCGTCGGGGCCGGGGGCAGGGCTTACCGCGATGGGGCGGGGCTTACCGGCTTAATCTTGGTACAGATGGAAACATGCAGTGCATTGCATAGCGTCGGTGCCGGGGGCGGGGCTTACCGGCTTAAGCCGGGTACAGTCGGCAACATACAGTGCATTGCGTAGCGTCGGTGCCGGGGGCGGGGCTTACCGCGATGGGGGCGGGGCTTACAGGCTGAAGCCCGGTACAGTCGGCAACTTGCAGTGCATTGCGTAGCGTCGGTGCCGGGGGCGGGGCTTACCGCGATGGGGCGGGGCTTACCGGCTTAATCCCGGTACAGATGGAAACATGCAGTGCATTGCATAGCGTCGGTGCCGGGGGCGGGGCTTACCGCGATGGGGCGGGGCTTACCGGCTTAAGCCCGGTACAGATGGAAACATGCAGTGCATTGCATAGCGTCGGTGCCGGGGGCGGGGCTTACCGCGATGGGGGCGGGGCTTACCGGCTTAAGCCGGGTACAGTCGGCAACATACAGTGCATTGCGTAGCGTCGGTGCCGGGGGCGGGGCTGACCGCGATGGGTTGGGTTGGACCGCGATGGGGGCCTGGGTTCAACTCCCACTAAGGGCAAAAACCAAATTGCATTGCAGTGAATTACATAGCATTGGGTCGGCGCAGGGGGCGTGGCTTACCGGCTTAAGCCTGGTATGATTGGCCACGTGCATTGGCTGGGGGCGGGGCCTACCAGCTTAAGCCTGGTATGATTGGCCACGTGCATTGGCTGGGGGCGGGGCCTACCGGCTTAAGCCTGGTACAGTTGACAACATGAAATGCTTACTGCCACCTCTTCAGCAGACGCAACACTTCGTTACCTTTTGCGCTGGCGCCGCTGTTACTTCTCATGGCATAGCACCGCCATTTGTTTTATTGAACATGCCCCCCGCGATGGGGGCGTGGCTTACCGGCTTAAGCCCGGTACAGTCGGCAACTTGCAGTGCATTGCGTAGCGTCGGTGCCGGGGGCGGGGCTTACCGCGATGGGGGCGGGGCTTACCGGCTGAAGCCCGGTACAGTCGGCAACTTGCAGTGCATTGCGTAGCGTCGGTGCCGGGGGCGGGGCTTACCGCGATGGGGCGGGGCTTACCGGCTTAATCCCGGTACAGATGGAAACATGCAGTGCATTGCGTAGCGTCGGTGCCGGGGGCGGGGCTTACCGCGATGGGGCGGGGCTTACCGGCTTAATCCCGGTACAGATGGAAACATGCAGTGCATTGCATAGCGTCGGTGCCGGGGGCGGGGCTTACCGCGATGGGGCGGGGCTTACCGCGTCATGCCAGGTACAGTGTGCAACTATGGCAACATGCAATGCTTACTGTCACCTTTTCAGCAGACGCAACCCATCACTTCCTTTGGCGCTGAAGCGGCTGCTACTTCTCATGACATAGCACCGCCACTTGTTTTTTAAACATGCCCCCATTTAAATTGCACTGGAGTAGAGGCAGCACGGTGGTTCAGTGGTTAGCACAGTAGCCTTGCAGCGCTGGGGGCCTGGGTTCAACTCCCACTAAGGGCAAAAACCAAATTGCATTGCAGTGAATTACATAGCATTGGGTCGGCGCAGGGGGCGTGGCTTACCGGCTTAAGCCTGGTATGATTGGCCACGTGCATTGGCTGGGGGCGGGGCCTACCGGCTTAAGCCTGGTATGATTGGCCACGTGCATTGGCTGGGGGCGGGGCCTACCGGCTTAAGCCTGGTACAGTTGACAACATGAAATGCTTACTGCCACCTCTTCAGCAGACGCAACACTTCGTTACCTTTTGCGCTGGCGCCGCTGTTACTTCTCATGGCATAGCACCGCCATTTGTTTTATTGAACATGCCCCCCGCGATGGGGCGTGGCTTACCGGCTTAAGCCCGGTACAGTCGGCAACTTGCAGTGCATTGCGTAGCGTCGGTGCCGGGGGCGGGGCTTACCGCGATGGGGGCGGGCCTACCGGCTGAAGCCCGGTACAGTCGGCAACTTGCAGTGCATTGCGTAGCGTCGGTGCCGGGGGCGGGGCTTACCGCGATGGGGCGGGGCTTACCGGCTTAATCCCGGTACAGATGGAAACATGCAGTGCATTGCGTAGCGTCGGTGCCGGGGGCGGGGCTTACCGCGATGGGGGCGGGGCTTACAGGCTGAAGCCCGGTACAGTCGGCAACTTGCAGTGCATTGCGTAGCGTCGGTGCCGGGGGCGGGGCTTACCGCGATGGGGCGGGGCTTACCGGCTGAAGCCCGGTACAGTCGGCAACTTGCAGTGCATTGCGTAGCGTCGGTGCCGGGGGCGGGGCTTACCGCGATGGGGCGGGGCTTACCGGCTTAATCCCGGTACAGATGGAAACATGCAGTGCATTGCGTAGCGTCGGTGCCGGGGGCGGGGCTTACCGCGATGGGGCGGGGCTTACCGGCTTAATCCCGGTACAGATGGAAACATGCAGTGCATTGCATAGCGTCGGTGCCGGGGGCGGGGCTTACCGCGATGGGGCGGGGCTTACCGCGTCATGCCAGGTACAGTGTGCAACTATGGCAACATGCAATGCTTACTGTCACCTTTTCAGCAGACGCAACCCATCACTTCCTTTGGCGCTGAAGCGGCTGCTACTTCTCATGACATAGCACCGCCACTTGTTTTTTAAACATGCCCCCATTTAAATTGCACTGGAGTAGAGGCAGCACGGTGGTTCATTGGTTAGCACAGTAGCCTTGCAGCGCTGGGGGCCTGGGTTCAACTCCCACTAAGGGCAAAAACCAAATTGCATTGCAGTGAATTACATAGCATTGGGTCGGCGCAGGGGGCGTGGCTTACCGGCTTAAGCCTGGTATGATTGGCCACGTGCATTGGCTGGGGGCGGGGCCTACCGGCTTAAGCCTGGTATGATTGGCCACGTGCATTGGCTGGGGGCGGGGCCTACCGGCTTAAGCCTGGTACAGTTGACAACATGAAATGCTTACTGCCACCTCTTCAGCAGACGCAACACTTCGTTACCTTTTGCGCTGGCGCCGCTGTTACTTCTCATGGCATAGCACCGCCATTTGTTTTATTGAACATGCCCCCCGCGATGGGGGCGTGGCTTACCGGCTTAAGCCCGGTACAGTCGGCAACTTGCAGTGCATTGCATAGCGTCGGTGCCGGGGGCGGGGCTTACCGCGATGGGGGCGGGGCTTACAGGCTGAAGCCCGGTACAGTCGGCAACTTGCAGTGCATTGCGTAGCGTCGGTGCCGGGGGCGGGGCTTACCGCGATGGGGCGGGGCTTACCGGCTTAATCCCGGTACAGATGGAAACATGCAGTGCATTGCATAGCGTCGGTGCCGGGGGCGGGGCTTACCGCGATGGGGGCGGGGCTTACCGGCTTAAGCCGGGTACAGTCGGCAACATACAGTGCATTGCGTAGCGTCGGTGCCGGGGGCGGGGCTTACCGCGATGGGGGCGGGGCTTACAGGCTGAAGCCCGGTACAGTCGGCAACTTGCAGTGCATTGCGTAGCGTCGGTGCCGGGGGCGGGGCTTACCGCGATGGGGGCGGGGCTTACAGGCTGAAGCCCGGTACAGTCGGCAACTTGCAGTGCATTGCGTAGCGTCGGTGCCGGGGGCGGGGCTTACCGCGATGGGGGCGGGGCTTACAGGCTGAAGCCCGGTACAGTCGGCAACTTGCAGTGCATTGCGTAGCGTCGGTGCCGGGGGCGGGGCTTACCGCGATGGGGGCGGGGCTTACCGGCTGAAGCCCGGTACAGTCGGCAACTTGCAGTGCATTGCGTAGCGTCGGTGCCGGGGGCGGGGCTTACCGCGATGGGGCGGGGCTTACCGGCTTAATCCCGGTACAGATGGAAACATGCAGTGCATTGCATAGCGTCGGTGCCGGGGGCGGGGCTTACCGCGATGGGGGCGGGGCTTACCGGCTGAAGCCCGGTACAGTCGGCAACTTGCAGTGCATTGCGTAGCGTCGGTGCCGGGGGCGGGGCTTACCGCGATGGGGCGGGGCTTACCGGCTTAATCCCGGTACAGATGGAAACATGCAGTGCATTGCATAGCGTCGGTGCCGGGGGCGGGGCTTACCGCGATGGGGGCGGGGCTTACCGGCTGAAGCCCGGTACAGTCGGCAACTTGCAGTGCATTGCGTAGCGTCGGTGCCGGGGGCGGGGCTTACCGCGATGGGGCGGGGCTTACCGGCTTAATCCCGGTACAGATGGAAACATGCAGTGCATTGCATAGCGTCGGTGCCGGGGGCGGGGCTTACCGCGATGGGGGCGGGGCTTACCGGCTGAAGCCCGGTACAGTCGGCAACTTGCAGTGCATTGCGTAGCGTCGGTGCCGGGGGCGGGGCTTACCGCGATGGGGCGGGGCTTACCGGCTTAATCCCGGTACAGATGGAAACATGCAGTGCATTGCATAGCGTCGGGGCCGGGGGCAGGGCTTACCGCGATGGGGCGGGGCTTACCGGCTTAATCTTGGTACAGATGGAAACATGCAGTGCATTGCATAGCGTCGGTGCCGGGGGCGGGGCTTACCGGCTTAAGCCGGGTACAGTCGGCAACATACAGTGCATTGCGTAGCGTCGGTGCCGGGGGCGGGGCTTACCGCGATGGGGGCGGGGCTTACAGGCTGAAGCCCGGTACAGTCGGCAACTTGCAGTGCATTGCGTAGCGTCGGTGCCGGGGGCGGGGCTTACCGCGATGGGGCGGGGCTTACCGGCTTAATCCCGGTACAGATGGAAACATGCAGTGCATTGCATAGCGTCGGTGCCGGGGGCGGGGCTTACCGCGATGGGGCGGGGCTTACCGGCTTAAGCCCGGTACAGATGGAAACATGCAGTGCATTGCATAGCGTCGGTGCCGGGGGCGGGGCTTACCGCGATGGGGGCGGGGCTTACCGGCTTAAGCCGGGTACAGTCGGCAACATACAGTGCATTGCGTAGCGTCGGTGCCGGGGGCGGGGCTGACCGCGATGGGTTGGGTTGGACCGCGATGGGGGCCTGGGTTCAACTCCCACTAAGGGCAAAAACCAAATTGCATTGCAGTGAATTACATAGCATTGGGTCGGCGCAGGGGGCGTGGCTTACCGGCTTAAGCCTGGTATGATTGGCCACGTGCATTGGCTGGGGGCGGGGCCTACCAGCTTAAGCCTGGTATGATTGGCCACGTGCATTGGCTGGGGGCGGGGCCTACCGGCTTAAGCCTGGTACAGTTGACAACATGAAATGCTTACTGCCACCTCTTCAGCAGACGCAACACTTCGTTACCTTTTGCGCTGGCGCCGCTGTTACTTCTCATGGCATAGCACCGCCATTTGTTTTATTGAACATGCCCCCCGCGATGGGGGCGTGGCTTACCGGCTTAAGCCCGGTACAGTCGGCAACTTGCAGTGCATTGCGTAGCGTCGGTGCCGGGGGCGGGGCTTACCGCGATGGGGGCGGGGCTTACCGGCTGAAGCCCGGTACAGTCGGCAACTTGCAGTGCATTGCGTAGCGTCGGTGCCGGGGGCGGGGCTTACCGCGATGGGGCGGGGCTTACCGGCTTAATCCCGGTACAGATGGAAACATGCAGTGCATTGCGTAGCGTCGGTGCCGGGGGCGGGGCTTACCGCGATGGGGCGGGGCTTACCGGCTTAATCCCGGTACAGATGGAAACATGCAGTGCATTGCATAGCGTCGGTGCCGGGGGCGGGGCTTACCGCGATGGGGCGGGGCTTACCGCGTCATGCCAGGTACAGTGTGCAACTATGGCAACATGCAATGCTTACTGTCACCTTTTCAGCAGACGCAACCCATCACTTCCTTTGGCGCTGAAGCGGCTGCTACTTCTCATGACATAGCACCGCCACTTGTTTTTTAAACATGCCCCCATTTAAATTGCACTGGAGTAGAGGCAGCACGGTGGTTCAGTGGTTAGCACAGTAGCCTTGCAGCGCTGGGGGCCTGGGTTCAACTCCCACTAAGGGCAAAAACCAAATTGCATTGCAGTGAATTACATAGCATTGGGTCGGCGCAGGGGGCGTGGCTTACCGGCTTAAGCCTGGTATGATTGGCCACGTGCATTGGCTGGGGGCGGGGCCTACCGGCTTAAGCCTGGTATGATTGGCCACGTGCATTGGCTGGGGGCGGGGCCTACCGGCTTAAGCCTGGTACAGTTGACAACATGAAATGCTTACTGCCACCTCTTCAGCAGACGCAACACTTCGTTACCTTTTGCGCTGGCGCCGCTGTTACTTCTCATGGCATAGCACCGCCATTTGTTTTATTGAACATGCCCCCCGCGATGGGGCGTGGCTTACCGGCTTAAGCCCGGTACAGTCGGCAACTTGCAGTGCATTGCGTAGCGTCGGTGCCGGGGGGGGGGCTTACCGCGATGGGGGCGGGGCTTACCGGCTGAAGCCCGGTACAGTCGGCAACTTGCAGTGCATTGCGTAGCGTCGGTGCCGGGGGCGGGGCTTACCGCGATGGGGCGGGGCTTACCGGCTTAATCCCGGTACAGATGGAAACATGCAGTGCATTGCGTAGCGTCGGTGCCGGGGGCGGGGCTTACCGCGATGGGGCGGGGCTTACCGGCTTAATCCCGGTACAGATGGAAACATGCAGTGCATTGCATAGCGTCGGTGCCGGGGGCGGGGCTTACCGCGATGGGGCGGGGCTTACCGCGTCATGCCAGGTACAGTGTGCAACTATGGCAACATGCAATGCTTACTGTCACCTTTTCAGCAGACGCAACCCATCACTTCCTTTGGCGCTGAAGCGGCTGCTACTTCTCATGACATAGCACCGCCACTTGTTTTTTAAACATGCCCCCATTTAAATTGCACTGGAGTAGAGGCAGCACGGTGGTTCAGTGGTTAGCACAGTAGCCTTGCAGCGCTGGGGGCCTGGGTTCAACTCCCACTAAGGGCAAAAACCAAATTGCATTGCAGTGAATTACATAGCATTGGGTCGGCGCAGGGGGCGTGGCTTACCGGCTTAAGCCTGGTATGATTGGCCACGTGCATTGGCTGGGGGCGGGGCCTACCGGCTTAAGCCTGGTATGATTGGCCACGTGCATTGGCTGGGGGCGGGGCCTACCGGCTTAAGCCTGGTACAGTTGACAACATGAAATGCTTACTGCCACCTCTTCAGCAGACGCAACACTTCGTTACCTTTTGCGCTGGCGCCGCTGTTACTTCTCATGGCATAGCACCGCCATTTGTTTTATTGAACATGCCCCCCGCGATGGGGGCGTGGCTTACCGGCTTAAGCCCGGTACAGTCGGCAAACTTGCAGTGCATTGCATAGCGTCGGTGCCGGGGGCGGGGCTTACCGCGATGGGGGCGGGGCTTACAGGCTGAAGCCCGGTACAGTCGGCAACTTGCAGTGCATTGCGTAGCGTCGGTGCCGGGGGCGGGGCTTACCGCGATGGGGCGGGGCTTACCGGCTGAAGCCCGGTACAGTCGGCAACTTGCAGTGCATTGCGTAGCGTCGGTGCCGGGGGCGGGGCTTACCGCGATGGGGCGGGGCTTACCGGCTTAATCCCGGTACAGATGGAAACATGCAGTGCATTGCGTAGCGTCGGTGCCGGGGGCGGGGCTTACCGCGATGGGGCGGGGCTTACCGGCTTAATCCCGGTACAGATGGAAACATGCAGTGCATTGCATAGCGTCGGTGCCGGGGGCGGGGCTTACCGCGATGGGGCGGGGCTTACCGCGTCATGCCAGGTACAGTGTGCAACTATGGCAACATGCAATGCTTACTGTCACCTTTTCAGCAGACGCAACCCATCACTTCCTTTGGCGCTGAAGCGGCTGCTACTTCTCATGACATAGCACCGCCACTTGTTTTTTAAACATGCCCCCATTTAAATTGCACTGGAGTAGAGGCAGCACGGTGGTTCATTGGTTAGCACAGTAGCCTTGCAGCGCTGGGGGCCTGGGTTCAACTCCCACTAAGGGCAAAAACCAAATTGCATTGCAGTGAATTACATAGCATTGGGTCGGCGCAGGGGGCGTGGCTTACCGGCTTAAGCCTGGTATGATTGGCCACGTGCATTGGCTGGGGGCGGGGCCTACCGGCTTAAGCCTGGTATGATTGGCCACGTGCATTGGCTGGGGGCGGGGCCTACCGGCTTAAGCCTGGTACAGTTGACAACATGAAATGCTTACTGCCACCTCTTCAGCAGACGCAACACTTCGTTACCTTTTGCGCTGGCGCCGCTGTTACTTCTCATGGCATAGCACCGCCATTTGTTTTATTGAACATGCCCCCCGCGATGGGGGCGTGGCTTACCGGCTTAAGCCCGGTACAGTCGGCAACTTGCAGTGCATTGCATAGCGTCGGTGCCGGGGGCGGGGCTTACCGCGATGGGGGCGGGGCTTACAGGCTGAAGCCCGGTACAGTCGGCAACTTGCAGTGCATTGCGTAGCGTCGGTGCCGGGGGCGGGGCTTACCGCGATGGGGCGGGGCTTACCGGCTTAATCCCGGTACAGATGGAAACATGCAGTGCATTGCATAGCGTCGGTGCCGGGGGCGGGGCTTACCGCGATGGGGGCGGGGCTTACCGGCTTAAGCCGGGTACAGTCGGCAACATACAGTGCATTGCGTAGCGTCGGTGCCGGGGGCGGGGCTTACCGCGATGGGGGCGGGGCTTACAGGCTGAAGCCCGGTACAGTCGGCAACTTGCAGTGCATTGCGTAGCGTCGGTGCCGGGGGCGGGGCTTACCGCGATGGGGGCGGGGCTTACAGGCTGAAGCCCGGTACAGTCGGCAACTTGCAGTGCATTGCGTAGCGTCGGTGCCGGGGGCGGGGCTTACCGCGATGGGGGCGGGGCTTACAGGCTGAAGCCCGGTACAGTCGGCAACTTGCAGTGCATTGCGTAGCGTCGGTGCCGGGGGCGGGGCTTACCGCGATGGGGGCGGGGCTTACCGGCTGAAGCCCGGTACAGTCGGCAACTTGCAGTGCATTGCGTAGCGTCGGTGCCGGGGGCGGGGCTTACCGCGATGGGGCGGGGCTTACCGGCTTAATCCCGGTACAGATGGAAACATGCAGTGCATTGCATAGCGTCGGTGCCGGGGGCGGGGCTTACCGCGATGGGGGCGGGGCTTACCGGCTGAAGCCCGGTACAGTCGGCAACTTGCAGTGCATTGCGTAGCGTCGGTGCCGGGGGCGGGGCTTACCGCGATGGGGCGGGGCTTACCGGCTTAATCCCGGTACAGATGGAAACATGCAGTGCATTGCATAGCGTCGGTGCCGGGGGCGGGGCTTACCGCGATGGGGGCGGGGCTTACCGGCTGAAGCCCGGTACAGTCGGCAACTTGCAGTGCATTGCGTAGCGTCGGTGCCGGGGGCGGGGCTTACCGCGATGGGGCGGGGCTTACCGGCTTAATCCCGGTACAGATGGAAACATGCAGTGCATTGCATAGCGTCGGGGCCGGGGGCAGGGCTTACCGCGATGGGGCGGGGCTTACCGGCTTAATCTTGGTACAGATGGAAACATGCAGTGCATTGCATAGCGTCGGTGCCGGGGGCGGGGCTTACCGGCTTAAGCCGGGTACAGTCGGCAACATACAGTGCATTGCGTAGCGTCGGTGCCGGGGGCGGGGCTTACCGCGATGGGGGCGGGGCTTACAGGCTGAAGCCCGGTACAGTCGGCAACTTGCAGTGCATTGCGTAGCGTCGGTGCCGGGGGCGGGGCTTACCGCGATGGGGCGGGGCTTACCGGCTTAATCCCGGTACAGATGGAAACATGCAGTGCATTGCATAGCGTCGGTGCCGGGGGCGGGGCTTACCGCGATGGGGCGGGGCTTACCGGCTTAAGCCCGGTACAGATGGAAACATGCAGTGCATTGCATAGCGTCGGTGCCGGGGGCGGGGCTTACCGCGATGGGGGCGGGGCTTACCGGCTTAAGCCGGGTACAGTCGGCAACATACAGTGCATTGCGTAGCGTCGGTGCCGGGGGCGGGGCTGACCGCGATGGGTTGGGTTGGACCGCGATGGGGGCCTGGGTTCAACTCCCACTAAGGGCAAAAACCAAATTGCATTGCAGTGAATTACATAGCATTGGGTCGGCGCAGGGGGCGTGGCTTACCGGCTTAAGCCTGGTATGATTGGCCACGTGCATTGGCTGGGGGCGGGGCCTACCAGCTTAAGCCTGGTATGATTGGCCACGTGCATTGGCTGGGGGCGGGGCCTACCGGCTTAAGCCTGGTACAGTTGACAACATGAAATGCTTACTGCCACCTCTTCAGCAGACGCAACACTTCGTTACCTTTTGCGCTGGCGCCGCTGTTACTTCTCATGGCATAGCACCGCCATTTGTTTTATTGAACATGCCCCCCGCGATGGGGGCGTGGCTTACCGGCTTAAGCCCGGTACAGTCGGCAACTTGCAGTGCATTGCGTAGCGTCGGTGCCGGGGGCGGGGCTTCCCGCGATGGGGGCGGGGCTTACCGGCTGAAGCCCGGTACAGTCGGCAACTTGCAGTGCATTGCGTAGCGTCGGTGCCTGGGGCGGGGCTTACCGGGATGGGGCGGGGCTTACCGGCTTAATCCCGGTACAGATGGAAACATGCAGTGCATTGCGTAGCGTCGGTGCCGGGGGCGGGGCTTACCGCGATGGGGCGGGGCTTACCGGCTTAATCCCGGTACAGATGGAAACATGCAGTGCATTGCATAGCGTCGGTGCCGGGGGCGGGGCTTACCGCGATGGGGCGGGGCTTACCGCGTCATGCCAGGTACAGTGTGCAACTATGGCAACATGCAATGCTTACTGTCACCTTTTCAGCAGACGCAACCCATCACTTCCTTTGGCGCTGAAGCGGCTGCTACTTCTCATGACATAGCACCGCCACTTGTTTTTTAAACATGCCCCCATTTAAATTGCACTGGAGTAGAGGCAGCACGGTGGTTCAGTGGTTAGCACAGTAGCCTTGCAGCGCTGGGGGCCTGGGTTCAACTCCCACTAAGGGCAAAAACCAAATTGCATTGCAGTGAATTACATAGCATTGGGTCGGCGCAGGGGGCGTGGCTTACCGGCTTAAGCCTGGTATGATTGGCCACGTGCATTGGCTGGGGGCGGGGCCTACCGGCTTAAGCCTGGTATGATTGGCCACGTGCATTGGCTGGGGGCGGGGCCTACCGGCTTAAGCCTGGTACAGTTGACAACATGAAATGCTTACTGCCACCTCTTCAGCAGACGCAACACTTCGTTACCTTTTGCGCTGGCGCCGCTGTTACTTCTCATGGCATAGCACCGCCATTTGTTTTATTGAACATGCCCCCCGCGATGGGGGCGTGGCTTACCGGCTTAAGCCCGGTACAGTCGGCAACTTGCAGTGCATTGCATAGCGTCGGTGCCGGGGGCGGGGCTTACCGCGATGGGGGCGGGGCTTACAGGCTGAAGCCCGGTACAGTCGGCAACTTGCAGTGCATTGCGTAGCGTCGGTGCCGGGGGCGGGGCTTACCGCGATGGGGCGGGGCTTACCGGCTGAAGCCCGGTACAGTCGGCAACTTGCAGTGCATTGCGTAGCGTCGGTGCCGGGGGCGGGGCTTACCGCGATGGGGCGGGGCTTACCGGCTTAATCCCGGTACAGATGGAAACATGCAGTGCATTGCGTAGCGTCGGTGCCGGGGGCGGGGCTTACCGCGATGGGGCGGGGCTTACCGGCTTAATCCCGGTACAGATGGAAACATGCAGTGCATTGCATAGCGTCGGTGCCGGGGGCGGGGCTTACCGCGATGGGGCGGGGCTTACCGCGTCATGCCAGGTACAGTGTGCAACTATGGCAACATGCAATGCTTACTGTCACCTTTTCAGCAGACGCAACCCATCACTTCCTTTGGCGCTGAAGCGGCTGCTACTTCTCATGACATAGCACCGCCACTTGTTTTTTAAACATGCCCCCATTTAAATTGCACTGGAGTAGAGGCAGCACGGTGGTTCATTGGTTAGCACAGTAGCCTTGCAGCGCTGGGGGCCTGGGTTCAACTCCCACTAAGGGCAAAAACCAAATTGCATTGCAGTGAATTACATAGCATTGGGTCGGCGCAGGGGGCGTGGCTTACCGGCTTAAGCCTGGTATGATTGGCCACGTGCATTGGCTGGGGGCGGGGCCTACCGGCTTAAGCCTGGTATGATTGGCCACGTGCATTGGCTGGGGGCGGGGCCTACCGGCTTAAGCCTGGTACAGTTGACAACATGAAATGCTTACTGCCACCTCTTCAGCAGACGCAACACTTCGTTACCTTTTGCGCTGGCGCCGCTGTTACTTCTCATGGCATAGCACCGCCATTTGTTTTATTGAACATGCCCCCCGCGATGGGGGCGTGGCTTACCGGCTTAAGCCCGGTACAGTCGGCAACTTGCAGTGCATTGCATAGCGTCGGTGCCGGGGGCGGGGCTTACCGCGATGGGGGCGGGGCTTACAGGCTGAAGCCCGGTACAGTCGGCAACTTGCAGTGCATTGCGTAGCGTCGGTGCCGGGGGCGGGGCTTACCGCGATGGGGCGGGGCTTACCGGCTTAATCCCGGTACAGATGGAAACATGCAGTGCATTGCATAGCGTCGGTGCCGGGGGCGGGGCTTACCGCGATGGGGGCGGGGCTTACCGGCTTAAGCCGGGTACAGTCGGCAACATACAGTGCATTGCGTAGCGTCGGTGCCGGGGGCGGGGCTTACCGCGATGGGGGCGGGGCTTACAGGCTGAAGCCCGGTACAGTCGGCAACTTGCAGTGCATTGCGTAGCGTCGGTGCCGGGGGCGGGGCTTACCGCGATGGGGGCGGGGCTTACAGGCTGAAGCCCGGTACAGTCGGCAACTTGCAGTGCATTGCGTAGCGTCGGTGCCGGGGGCGGGGCTTACCGCGATGGGGGCGGGGCTTACAGGCTGAAGCCCGGTACAGTCGGCAACTTGCAGTGCATTGCGTAGCGTCGGTGCCGGGGGCGGGGCTTACCGCGATGGGGGCGGGGCTTACCGGCTGAAGCCCGGTACAGTCGGCAACTTGCAGTGCATTGCGTAGCGTCGGTGCCGGGGGCGGGGCTTACCGCGATGGGGCGGGGCTTACCGGCTTAATCCCGGTACAGATGGAAACATGCAGTGCATTGCATAGCGTCGGTGCCGGGGGCGGGGCTTACCGCGATGGGGGCGGGGCTTACCGGCTGAAGCCCGGTACAGTCGGCAACTTGCAGTGCATTGCGTAGCGTCGGTGCCGGGGGCGGGGCTTACCGCGATGGGGCGGGGCTTACCGGCTTAATCCCGGTACAGATGGAAACATGCAGTGCATTGCATAGCGTCGGTGCCGGGGGCGGGGCTTACCGCGATGGGGGCGGGGCTTACCGGCTGAAGCCCGGTACAGTCGGCAACTTGCAGTGCATTGCGTAGCGTCGGTGCCGGGGGCGGGGCTTACCGCGATGGGGCGGGGCTTACCGGCTTAATCCCGGTACAGATGGAAACATGCAGTGCATTGCATAGCGTCGGGGCCGGGGGCAGGGCTTACCGCGATGGGGCGGGGCTTACCGGCTTAATCTTGGTACAGATGGAAACATGCAGTGCATTGCATAGCGTCGGTGCCGGGGGCGGGGCTTACCGGCTTAAGCCGGGTACAGTCGGCAACATACAGTGCATTGCGTAGCGTCGGTGCCGGGGGCGGGGCTTACCGCGATGGGGGCGGGGCTTACAGGCTGAAGCCCGGTACAGTCGGCAACTTGCAGTGCATTGCGTAGCGTCGGTGCCGGGGGCGGGGCTTACCGCGATGGGGCGGGGCTTACCGGCTTAATCCCGGTACAGATGGAAACATGCAGTGCATTGCATAGCGTCGGTGCCGGGGGCGGGGCTTACCGCGATGGGGCGGGGCTTACCGGCTTAAGCCCGGTACAGATGGAAACATGCAGTGCATTGCATAGCGTCGGTGCCGGGGGCGGGGCTTACCGCGATGGGGGCGGGGCTTACCGGCTTAAGCCGGGTACAGTCGGCAACATACAGTGCATTGCGTAGCGTCGGTGCCGGGGGCGGGGCTGACCGCGATGGGTTGGGTTGGACCGCGATGGGGGCCTGGGTTCAACTCCCACTAAGGGCAAAAACCAAATTGCATTGCAGTGAATTACATAGCATTGGGTCGGCGCAGGGGGCGTGGCTTACCGGCTTAAGCCTGGTATGATTGGCCACGTGCATTGGCTGGGGGCGGGGCCTACCAGCTTAAGCCTGGTATGATTGGCCACGTGCATTGGCTGGGGGCGGGGCCTACCGGCTTAAGCCTGGTACAGTTGACAACATGAAATGCTTACTGCCACCTCTTCAGCAGACGCAACACTTCGTTACCTTTTGCGCTGGCGCCGCTGTTACTTCTCATGGCATAGCACCGCCATTTGTTTTATTGAACATGCCCCCCGCGATGGGGGCGTGGCTTACCGGCTTAAGCCCGGTACAGTCGGCAACTTGCAGTGCATTGCGTAGCGTCGGTGCCGGGGGCGGGGCTTACCGCGATGGGGGCGGGGCTTACCGGCTGAAGCCCGGTACAGTCGGCAACTTGCAGTGCATTGCGTAGCGTCGGTGCCGGGGGCGGGGCTTACCGCGATGGGGCGGGGCTTACCGGCTTAATCCCGGTACAGATGGAAACATGCAGTGCATTGCGTAGCGTCGGTGCCGGGGGCGGGGCTTACCGCGATGGGGCGGGGCTTACCGGCTTAATCCCGGTACAGATGGAAACATGCAGTGCATTGCATAGCGTCGGTGCCGGGGGCGGGGCTTACCGCGATGGGGCGGGGCTTACCGCGTCATGCCAGGTACAGTGTGCAACTATGGCAACATGCAATGCTTACTGTCACCTTTTCAGCAGACGCAACCCATCACTTCCTTTGGCGCTGAAGCGGCTGCTACTTCTCATGACATAGCACCGCCACTTGTTTTTTAAACATGCCCCCATTTAAATTGCACTGGAGTAGAGGCAGCACGGTGGTTCAGTGGTTAGCACAGTAGCCTTGCAGCGCTGGGGGCCTGGGTTCAACTCCCACTAAGGGCAAAAACCAAATTGCATTGCAGTGAATTACATAGCATTGGGTCGGCGCAGGGGGCGTGGCTTACCGGCTTAAGCCTGGTATGATTGGCCACGTGCATTGGCTGGGGGCGGGGCCTACCGGCTTAAGCCTGGTATGATTGGCCACGTGCATTGGCTGGGGGCGGGGCCTACCGGCTTAAGCCTGGTACAGTTGACAACATGAAATGCTTACTGCCACCTCTTCAGCAGACGCAACACTTCGTTACCTTTTGCGCTGGCGCCGCTGTTACTTCTCATGGCATAGCACCGCCATTTGTTTTATTGAACATGCCCCCCGCGATGGGGGCGTGGCTTACCGGCTTAAGCCCGGTACAGTCGGCAACTTGCAGTGCATTGCATAGCGTCGGTGCCGGGGGCGGGGCTTACCGCGATGGGGGCGGGGCTTACAGGCTGAAGCCCGGTACAGTCGGCAACTTGCAGTGCATTGCGTAGCGTCGGTGCCGGGGGCGGGGCTTACCGCGATGGGGCGGGGCTTACCGGCTGAAGCCCGGTACAGTCGGCAACTTGCAGTGCATTGCGTAGCGTCGGTGCCGGGGGCGGGGCTTACCGCGATGGGGCGGGGCTTACCGGCTTAATCCCGGTACAGATGGAAACATGCAGTGCATTGCGTAGCGTCGGTGCCGGGGGCGGGGCTTACCGCGATGGGGCGGGGCTTACCGGCTTAATCCCGGTACAGATGGAAACATGCAGTGCATTGCATAGCGTCGGTGCCGGGGGCGGGGCTTACCGCGATGGGGCGGGGCTTACCGCGTCATGCCAGGTACAGTGTGCAACTATGGCAACATGCAATGCTTACTGTCACCTTTTCAGCAGACGCAACCCATCACTTCCTTTGGCGCTGAAGCGGCTGCTACTTCTCATGACATAGCACCGCCACTTGTTTTTTAAACATGCCCCCATTTAAATTGCACTGGAGTAGAGGCAGCACGGTGGTTCATTGGTTAGCACAGTAGCCTTGCAGCGCTGGGGGCCTGGGTTCAACTCCCACTAAGGGCAAAAACCAAATTGCATTGCAGTGAATTACATAGCATTGGGTCGGCGCAGGGGGCGTGGCTTACCGGCTTAAGCCTGGTATGATTGGCCACGTGCATTGGCTGGGGGCGGGGCCTACCGGCTTAAGCCTGGTATGATTGGCCACGTGCATTGGCTGGGGGCGGGGCCTACCGGCTTAAGCCTGGTACAGTTGACAACATGAAATGCTTACTGCCACCTCTTCAGCAGACGCAAACACTTCGTTACCTTTTGCGCTGGCGCCGCTGTTACTTCTCATGGCATAGCACCGCCATTTGTTTTATTGAACATGCCCCCCGCGATGGGGGCGTGGCTTACCGGCTTAAGCCCGGTACAGTCGGCAACTTGCAGTGCATTGCATAGCGTCGGTGCCGGGGGCGGGGCTTACCGCGATGGGGGCGGGGCTTACAGGCTGAAGCCCGGTACAGTCGGCAACTTGCAGTGCATTGCGTAGCGTCGGTGCCGGGGGCGGGGCTTACCGCGATGGGGCGGGGCTTACCGGCTTAATCCCGGTACAGATGGAAACATGCAGTGCATTGCATAGCGTCGGTGCCGGGGCGGGGCTTACCGCGATGGGGGCGGGGCTTACCGGCTTAAGCCGGGTACAGTCGGCAACATACAGTGCATTGCGTAGCGTCGGTGCCGGGGGCGGGGCTTACCGCGATGGGGGCGGGGCTTACAGGCTGAAGCCCGGTACAGTCGGCAACTTGCAGTGCATTGCGTAGCGTCGGTGCCGGGGGCGGGGCTTACCGCGATGGGGGCGGGGCTTACAGGCTGAAGCCCGGTACAGTCGGCAACTTGCAGTGCATTGCGTAGCGTCGGTGCCGGGGGCGGGGCTTACCGCGATGGGGGCGGGGCTTACAGGCTGAAGCCCGGTACAGTCGGCAACTTGCAGTGCATTGCGTAGCGTCGGTGCCGGGGGCGGGGCTTACCGCGATGGGGGCGGGGCTTACCGGCTGAAGCCCGGTACAGTCGGCAACTTGCAGTGCATTGCGTAGCGTCGGTGCCGGGGGCGGGGCTTACCGCGATGGGGCGGGGCTTACCGGCTTAATCCCGGTACAGATGGAAACATGCAGTGCATTGCATAGCGTCGGTGCCGGGGGCGGGGCTTACCGCGATGGGGGCGGGGCTTACCGGCTGAAGCCCGGTACAGTCGGCAACTTGCAGTGCATTGCGTAGCGTCGGTGCCGGGGGCGGGGCTTACCGCGATGGGGCGGGGCTTACCGGCTTAATCCCGGTACAGATGGAAACATGCAGTGCATTGCATAGCGTCGGTGCCGGGGGCGGGGCTTACCGCGATGGGGGCGGGGCTTACCGGCTGAAGCCCGGTACAGTCGGCAACTTGCAGTGCATTGCGTAGCGTCGGTGCCGGGGGCGGGGCTTACCGCGATGGGGCGGGGCTTACCGGCTTAATCCCGGTACAGATGGAAACATGCAGTGCATTGCATAGCGTCGGGGCCGGGGGCAGGGCTTACCGCGATGGGGCGGGGCTTACCGGCTTAATCTTGGTACAGATGGAAACATGCAGTGCATTGCATAGCGTCGGTGCCGGGGGCGGGGCTTACCGGCTTAAGCCGGGTACAGTCGGCAACATACAGTGCATTGCGTAGCGTCGGTGCCGGGGGCGGGGCTTACCGCGATGGGGGCGGGGCTTACAGGCTGAAGCCCGGTACAGTCGGCAACTTGCAGTGCATTGCGTAGCGTCGGTGCCGGGGGCGGGGCTTACCGCGATGGGGCGGGGCTTACCGGCTTAATCCCGGTACAGATGGAAACATGCAGTGCATTGCATAGCGTCGGTGCCGGGGGCGGGGCTTACCGCGATGGGGCGGGGCTTACCGGCTTAAGCCCGGTACAGATGGAAACATGCAGTGCATTGCATAGCGTCGGTGCCGGGGGCGGGGCTTACCGCGATGGGGGCGGGGCTTACCGGCTTAAGCCGGGTACAGTCGGCAACATACAGTGCATTGCGTAGCGTCGGTGCCGGGGGCGGGGCTGACCGCGATGGGTTGGGTTGGACCGCGATGGGGGCCTGGGTTCAACTCCCACTAAGGGCAAAAACCAAATTGCATTGCAGTGAATTACATAGCATTGGGTCGGCGCAGGGGGCGTGGCTTACCGGCTTAAGCCTGGTATGATTGGCCACGTGCATTGGCTGGGGGCGGGGCCTACCAGCTTAAGCCTGGTATGATTGGCCACGTGCATTGGCTGGGGGCGGGGCCTACCGGCTTAAGCCTGGTACAGTTGACAACATGAAATGCTTACTGCCACCTCTTCAGCAGACGCAACACTTCGTTACCTTTTGCGCTGGCGCCGCTGTTACTTCTCATGGCATAGCACCGCCATTTGTTTTATTGAACATGCCCCCCGCGATGGGGGCGTGGCTTACCGGCTTAAGCCCGGTACAGTCGGCAACTTGCAGTGCATTGCGTAGCGTCGGTGCCGGGGGCGGGGCTTACCGCGATGGGGGCGGGGCTTACCGGCTGAAGCCCGGTACAGTCGGCAACTTGCAGTGCATTGCGTAGCGTCCGGTGCCGGGGGCGGGGCTTACCGCGATGGGGCGGGGCTTACCGGCTTAATCCCGGTACAGATGGAAACATGCAGTGCATTGCGTAGCGTCGGTGCCGGGGGCGGGGCTTACCGCGATGGGGCGGGGCTTACCGGCTTAATCCCGGTACAGATGGAAACATGCAGTGCATTGCATAGCGTCGGTGCCGGGGGCGGGGCTTACCGCGATGGGGCGGGGCTTACCGCGTCATGCCAGGTACAGTGTGCAACTATGGCAACATGCAATGCTTACTGTCACCTTTTCAGCAGACGCAACCCATCACTTCCTTTGGCGCTGAAGCGGCTGCTACTTCTCATGACATAGCACCGCCACTTGTTTTTTAAACATGCCCCCATTTAAATTGCACTGGAGTAGAGGCAGCACGGTGGTTCAGTGGTTAGCACAGTAGCCTTGCAGCGCTGGGGGCCTGGGTTCAACTCCCACTAAGGGCAAAAACCAAATTGCATTGCAGTGAATTACATAGCATTGGGTCGGCGCAGGGGGCGTGGCTTACCGGCTTAAGCCTGGTATGATTGGCCACGTGCATTGGCTGGGGGCGGGGCCTACCGGCTTAAGCCTGGTATGATTGGCCACGTGCATTGGCTGGGGGCGGGGCCTACCGGCTTAAGCCTGGTACAGTTGACAACATGAAATGCTTACTGCCACCTCTTCAGCAGACGCAACACTTCGTTACCTTTTGCGCTGGCGCCGCTGTTACTTCTCATGGCATAGCACCGCCATTTGTTTTATTGAACATGCCCCCCGCGATGGGGGCGTGGCTTACCGGCTTAAGCCCGGTACAGTCGGCAACTTGCAGTGCATTGCATAGCGTCGGTGCCGGGGGCGGGGCTTACCGCGATGGGGGCGGGGCTTACAGGCTGAAGCCCGGTACAGTCGGCAACTTGCAGTGCATTGCGTAGCGTCGGTGCCGGGGGCGGGGCTTACCGCGATGGGGCGGGGCTTACCGGCTGAAGCCCGGTACAGTCGGCAACTTGCAGTGCATTGCGTAGCGTCGGTGCCGGGGGCGGGGCTTACCGCGATGGGGCGGGGCTTACCGGCTTAATCCCGGTACAGATGGAAACATGCAGTGCATTGCGTAGCGTCGGTGCCGGGGGCGGGGCTTACCGCGATGGGGCGGGGCTTACCGGCTTAATCCCGGTACAGATGGAAACATGCAGTGCATTGCATAGCGTCGGTGCCGGGGGCGGGGCTTACCGCGATGGGGCGGGGCTTACCGCGTCATGCCAGGTACAGTGTGCAACTATGGCAACATGCAATGCTTACTGTCACCTTTTCAGCAGACGCAACCCATCACTTCCTTTGGCGCTGAAGCGGCTGCTACTTCTCATGACATAGCACCGCCACTTGTTTTTTAAACATGCCCCCATTTAAATTGCACTGGAGTAGAGGCAGCACGGTGGTTCATTGGTTAGCACAGTAGCCTTGCAGCGCTGGGGGCCTGGGTTCAACTCCCACTAAGGGCAAAAACCAAATTGCATTGCAGTGAATTACATAGCATTGGGTCGGCGCAGGGGGCGTGGCTTACCGGCTTAAGCCTGGTATGATTGGCCACGTGCATTGGCTGGGGGCGGGGCCTACCGGCTTAAGCCTGGTATGATTGGCCACGTGCATTGGCTGGGGGCGGGGCCTACCGGCTTAAGCCTGGTACAGTTGACAACATGAAATGCTTACTGCCACCTCTTCAGCAGACGCAACACTTCGTTACCTTTTGCGCTGGCGCCGCTGTTACTTCTCATGGCATAGCACCGCCATTTGTTTTATTGAACATGCCCCCCGCGATGGGGGCGTGGCTTACCGGCTTAAGCCCGGTACAGTCGGCAACTTGCAGTGCATTGCATAGCGTCGGTGCCGGGGGCGGGGCTTACCGCGATGGGGGCGGGGCTTACAGGCTGAAGCCCGGTACAGTCGGCAACTTGCAGTGCATTGCGTAGCGTCGGTGCCGGGGGCGGGGCTTACCGCGATGGGGCGGGGCTTACCGGCTTAATCCCGGTACAGATGGAAACATGCAGTGCATTGCATAGCGTCGGTGCCGGGGGCGGGGCTTACCGCGATGGGGGCGGGGCTTACCGGCTTAAGCCGGGTACAGTCGGCAACATACAGTGCATTGCGTAGCGTCGGTGCCGGGGGCGGGGCTTACCGCGATGGGGGCGGGGCTTACAGGCTGAAGCCCGGTACAGTCGGCAACTTGCAGTGCATTGCGTAGCGTCGGTGCCGGGGGCGGGGCTTACCGCGATGGGGGCGGGGCTTACAGGCTGAAGCCCGGTACAGTCGGCAACTTGCAGTGCATTGCGTAGCGTCGGTGCCGGGGGCGGGGCTTACCGCGATGGGGGCGGGGCTTACAGGCTGAAGCCCGGTACAGTCGGCAACTTGCAGTGCATTGCGTAGCGTCGGTGCCGGGGGCGGGGCTTACCGCGATGGGGGCGGGGCTTACCGGCTGAAGCCCGGTACAGTCGGCAACTTGCAGTGCATTGCGTAGCGTCGGTGCCGGGGGCGGGGCTTACCGCGATGGGGCGGGGCTTACCGGCTTAATCCCGGTACAGATGGAAACATGCAGTGCATTGCATAGCGTCGGTGCCGGGGGCGGGGCTTACCGCGATGGGGGCGGGGCTTACCGGCTGAAGCCCGGTACAGTCGGCAACTTGCAGTGCATTGCGTAGCGTCGGTGCCGGGGGCGGGGCTTACCGCGATGGGGCGGGGCTTACCGGCTTAATCCCGGTACAGATGGAAACATGCAGTGCATTGCATAGCGTCGGTGCCGGGGGCGGGGCTTACCGCGATGGGGGCGGGGCTTACCGGCTGAAGCCCGGTACAGTCGGCAACTTGCAGTGCATTGCGTAGCGTCGGTGCCGGGGGCGGGGCTTACCGCGATGGGGCGGGGCTTACCGGCTTAATCCCGGTACAGATGGAAACATGCAGTGCATTGCATAGCGTCGGGGCCGGGGGCAGGGCTTACCGCGATGGGGCGGGGCTTACCGGCTTAATCTTGGTACAGATGGAAACATGCAGTGCATTGCATAGCGTCGGTGCCGGGGGCGGGGCTTACCGGCTTAAGCCGGGTACAGTCGGCAACATACAGTGCATTGCGTAGCGTCGGTGCCGGGGGCGGGGCTTACCGCGATGGGGGCGGGGCTTACAGGCTGAAGCCCGGTACAGTCGGCAACTTGCAGTGCATTGCGTAGCGTCGGTGCCGGGGGCGGGGCTTACCGCGATGGGGCGGGGCTTACCGGCTTAATCCCGGTACAGATGGAAACATGCAGTGCATTGCATAGCGTCGGTGCCGGGGGCGGGGCTTACCGCGATGGGGCGGGGCTTACCGGCTTAAGCCCGGTACAGATGGAAACATGCAGTGCATTGCATAGCGTCGGTGCCGGGGGCGGGGCTTACCGCGATGGGGGCGGGGCTTACCGGCTTAAGCCGGGTACAGTCGGCAACATACAGTGCATTGCGTAGCGTCGGTGCCGGGGGCGGGGCTGACCGCGATGGGTTGGGTTGGACCGCGATGGGGGCCTGGGTTCAACTCCCACTAAGGGCAAAAACCAAATTGCATTGCAGTGAATTACATAGCATTGGGTCGGCGCAGGGGGCGTGGCTTACCGGCTTAAGCCTGGTATGATTGGCCACGTGCATTGGCTGGGGGCGGGGCCTACCGGCTTAAGCCTGGTATGATTGGCCACGTGCATTGGCTGGGGGCGGGGCCTACCGGCTTAAGCCTGGTACAGTTGACAACATGAAATGCTTACTGCCACCTCTTCAGCAGACGCAACACTTCGTTACCTTTTGCGCTGGCGCCGCTGTTACTTCTCATGGCATAGCACCGCCATTTGTTTTATTGAACATGCCCCCCGCGATGGGGGCGTGGCTTACCGGCTGAAGCCCGGTACAGTCGGCAACTTGCAGTGCATTGCGTAGCGTCGGTGCCGGGGGCGGGGCTTACCGCGATGGGGCGGGGCTTACCGGCTTAATCCCGGTACAGATGGAAACATGCAGTGCATTGCATAGCGTCGGGGCCGGGGGCAGGGCTTACCGCGATGGGGCGGGGCTTACCGGCTTAATCTTGGTACAGATGGAAACATGCAGTGCATTGCATAGCGTCGGTGCCGGGGGCGGGGCTTACCGGCTTAAGCCGGGTACAGTCGGCAACATACAGTGCATTGCGTAGCGTCGGTGCCGGGGGCGGGGCTTACCGCGATGGGGGCGGGGCTTACAGGCTGAAGCCCGGTACAGTCGGCAACTTGCAGTGCATTGCGTAGCGTCGGTGCCGGGGGCGGGGCTTACCGCGATGGGGCGGGGCTTACCGGCTTAATCCCGGTACAGATGGAAACATGCAGTGCATTGCATAGCGTCGGTGCCGGGGGCGGGGCTTACCGCGATGGGGCGGGGCTTACCGGCTTAAGCCCGGTACAGATGGAAACATGCAGTGCATTGCATAGCGTCGGTGCCGGGGGCGGGGCTTACCGCGATGGGGGCGGGGCTTACCGGCTTAAGCCGGGTACAGTCGGCAACATACAGTGCATTGCGTAGCGTCGGTGCCGGGGGCGGGGCTGACCGCGATGGGTTGGGTTGGACCGCGATGGGGGCCTGGGTTCAACTCCCACTAAGGGCAAAAACCAAATTGCATTGCAGTGAATTACATAGCATTGGGTCGGCGCAGGGGGCGTGGCTTACCGGCTTAAGCCTGGTATGATTGGCCACGTGCATTGGCTGGGGGCGGGGCCTACCAGCTTAAGCCTGGTATGATTGGCCACGTGCATTGGCTGGGGGCGGGGCCTACCGGCTTAAGCCTGGTACAGTTGACAACATGAAATGCTTACTGCCACCTCTTCAGCAGACGCAACACTTCGTTACCTTTTGCGCTGGCGCCGCTGTTACTTCTCATGGCATAGCACCGCCATTTGTTTTATTGAACATGCCCCCCGCGATGGGGGCGTGGCTTACCGGCTTAAGCCCGGTACAGTCGGCAACTTGCAGTGCATTGCGTAGCGTCGGTGCCGGGGGCGGGGCTTACCGCGATGGGGGCGGGGCTTACCGGCTGAAGCCCGGTACAGTCGGCAACTTGCAGTGCATTGCGTAGCGTCGGTGCCGGGGGCGGGGCTTACCGCGATGGGGCGGGGCTTACCGGCTTAATCCCGGTACAGATGGAAACATGCAGTGCATTGCGTAGCGTCGGTGCCGGGGGCGGGGCTTACCGCGATGGGGCGGGGCTTACCGGCTTAATCCCGGTACAGATGGAAACATGCAGTGCATTGCATAGCGTCGGTGCCGGGGGCGGGGCTTACCGCGATGGGGCGGGGCTTACCGCGTCATGCCAGGTACAGTGTGCAACTATGGCAACATGCAATGCTTACTGTCACCTTTTCAGCAGACGCAACCCATCACTTCCTTTGGCGCTGAAGCGGCTGCTACTTCTCATGACATAGCACCGCCACTTGTTTTTTAAACATGCCCCCATTTAAATTGCACTGGAGTAGAGGCAGCACGGTGGTTCAGTGGTTAGCACAGTAGCCTTGCAGCGCTGGGGGCCTGGGTTCAACTCCCACTAAGGGCAAAAACCAAATTGCATTGCAGTGAATTACATAGCATTGGGTCGGCGCAGGGGGCGTGGCTTACCGGCTTAAGCCTGGTATGATTGGCCACGTGCATTGGCTGGGGGCGGGGCCTACCGGCTTAAGCCTGGTATGATTGGCCACGTGCATTGGCTGGGGGCGGGGCCTACCGGCTTAAGCCTGGTACAGTTGACAACATGAAATGCTTACTGCCACCTCTTCAGCAGACGCAACACTTCGTTACCTTTTGCGCTGGCGCCGCTGTTACTTCTCATGGCATAGCACCGCCATTTGTTTTATTGAACATGCCCCCCGCGATGGGGGCGTGGCTTACCGGCTTAAGCCCGGTACAGTCGGCAACTTGCAGTGCATTGCATAGCGTCGGTGCCGGGGGCGGGGCTTACCGCGATGGGGGCGGGGCTTACAGGCTGAAGCCCGGTACAGTCGGCAACTTGCAGTGCATTGCGTAGCGTCGGTGCCGGGGGCGGGGCTTACCGCGATGGGGCGGGGCTTACCGGCTGAAGCCCGGTACAGTCGGCAACTTGCAGTGCATTGCGTAGCGTCGGTGCCGGGGGCGGGGCTTACCGCGATGGGGCGGGGCTTACCGGCTTAATCCCGGTA
Organism: Dendropsophus ebraccatus; assembly: GCF_027789765.1. Taxonomy (NCBI): domain Eukaryota; kingdom Metazoa; phylum Chordata; class Amphibia; order Anura; family Hylidae; genus Dendropsophus; species Dendropsophus ebraccatus. The sequence goes on along the minus strand of NW_027209961.1, from coordinate 107,306 downwards.
CAGATGGAAACATGCAGTGCATTGCGTAGCGTCGGTGCCGGGGGCGGGGCTTACCGCGATGGGGCGGGGCTTACCGGCTTAATCCCGGTACAGATGGAAACATGCAGTGCATTGCATAGCGTCGGTGCCGGGGGCGGGGCTTACCGCGATGGGGCGGGGCTTACCGCGTCATGCCAGGTACAGTGTGCAACTATGGCAACATGCAATGCTTACTGTCACCTTTTCAGCAGACGCAACCCATCACTTCCTTTGGCGCTGAAGCGGCTGCTACTTCTCATGACATAGCACCGCCACTTGTTTTTTAAACATGCCCCCATTTAAATTGCACTGGAGTAGAGGCAGCACGGTGGTTCATTGGTTAGCACAGTAGCCTTGCAGCGCTGGGGGCCTGGGTTCAACTCCCACTAAGGGCAAAAACCAAATTGCATTGCAGTGAATTACATAGCATTGGGTCGGCGCAGGGGGCGTGGCTTACCGGCTTAAGCCTGGTATGATTGGCCACGTGCATTGGCTGGGGGCGGGGCCTACCGGCTTAAGCCTGGTATGATTGGCCACGTGCATTGGCTGGGGGCGGGGCCTACCGGCTTAAGCCTGGTACAGTTGACAACATGAAATGCTTACTGCCACCTCTTCAGCAGACGCAACACTTCGTTACCTTTTGCGCTGGCGCCGCTGTTACTTCTCATGGCATAGCACCGCCATTTGTTTTATTGAACATGCCCCCCGCGATGGGGGCGTGGCTTACCGGCTTAAGCCCGGTACAGTCGGCAACTTGCAGTGCATTGCATAGCGTCGGTGCCGGGGGCGGGGCTTACCGCGATGGGGGCGGGGCTTACAGGCTGAAGCCCGGTACAGTCGGCAACTTGCAGTGCATTGCGTAGCGTCGGTGCCGGGGGCGGGGCTTACCGCGATGGGGCGGGGCTTACCGGCTTAATCCCGGTACAGATGGAAACATGCAGTGCATTGCATAGCGTCGGTGCCGGGGGCGGGGCTTACCGCGATGGGGGCGGGGCTTACCGGCTTAAGCCGGGTACAGTCGGCAACATACAGTGCATTGCGTAGCGTCGGTGCCGGGGGCGGGGCTTACCGCGATGGGGGCGGGGCTTACAGGCTGAAGCCCGGTACAGTCGGCAACTTGCAGTGCATTGCGTAGCGTCGGTGCCGGGGGCGGGGCTTACCGCGATGGGGGCGGGGCTTACAGGCTGAAGCCCGGTACAGTCGGCAACTTGCAGTGCATTGCGTAGCGTCGGTGCCGGGGGCGGGGCTTACCGCGATGGGGGCGGGGCTTACAGGCTGAAGCCCGGTACAGTCGGCAACTTGCAGTGCATTGCGTAGCGTCGGTGCCGGGGGCGGGGCTTACCGCGATGGGGGCGGGGCTTACCGGCTGAAGCCCGGTACAGTCGGCAACTTGCAGTGCATTGCGTAGCGTCGGTGCCGGGGGCGGGGCTTACCGCGATGGGGCGGGGCTTACCGGCTTAATCCCGGTACAGATGGAAACATGCAGTGCATTGCATAGCGTCGGTGCCGGGGGCGGGGCTTACCGCGATGGGGGCGGGGCTTACCGGCTGAAGCCCGGTACAGTCGGCAACTTGCAGTGCATTGCGTAGCGTCGGTGCCGGGGGCGGGGCTTACCGCGATGGGGCGGGGCTTACCGGCTTAATCCCGGTACAGATGGAAACATGCAGTGCATTGCATAGCGTCGGTGCCGGGGGCGGGGCTTACCGCGATGGGGGCGGGGCTTACCGGCTGAAGCCCGGTACAGTCGGCAACTTGCAGTGCATTGCGTAGCGTCGGTGCCGGGGGCGGGGCTTACCGCGATGGGGCGGGGCTTACCGGCTTAATCCCGGTACAGATGGAAACATGCAGTGCATTGCATAGCGTCGGGGCCGGGGGCAGGGCTTACCGCGATGGGGCGGGGCTTACCGGCTTAATCTTGGTACAGATGGAAACATGCAGTGCATTGCATAGCGTCGGTGCCGGGGGCGGGGCTTACCGGCTTAAGCCGGGTACAGTCGGCAACATACAGTGCATTGCGTAGCGTCGGTGCCGGGGGCGGGGCTTACCGCGATGGGGGCGGGGCTTACAGGCTGAAGCCCGGTACAGTCGGCAACTTGCAGTGCATTGCGTAGCGTCGGTGCCGGGGGCGGGGCTTACCGCGATGGGGCGGGGCTTACCGGCTTAATCCCGGTACAGATGGAAACATGCAGTGCATTGCATAGCGTCGGTGCCGGGGGCGGGGCTTACCGCGATGGGGCGGGGCTTACCGGCTTAAGCCCGGTACAGATGGAAACATGCAGTGCATTGCATAGCGTCGGTGCCGGGGGCGGGGCTTACCGCGATGGGGGCGGGGCTTACCGGCTTAAGCCGGGTACAGTCGGCAACATACAGTGCATTGCGTAGCGTCGGTGCCGGGGGCGGGGCTGACCGCGATGGGTTGGGTTGGACCGCGATGGGGGCCTGGGTTCAACTCCCACTAAGGGCAAAAACCAAATTGCATTGCAGTGAATTACATAGCATTGGGTCGGCGCAGGGGGCGTGGCTTACCGGCTTAAGCCTGGTATGATTGGCCACGTGCATTGGCTGGGGGCGGGGCCTACCGGCTTAAGCCTGGTATGATTGGCCACGTGCATTGGCTGGGGGCGGGGCCTACCGGCTTAAGCCTGGTACAGTTGACAACATGAAATGCTTACTGCCACCTCTTCAGCAGACGCAACACTTCGTTACCTTTTGCGCTGGCGCCGCTGTTACTTCTCATGGCATAGCACCGCCATTTGTTTTATTGAACATGCCCCCCGCGATGGGGGCGTGGCTTACCGGCTTAAGCCCGGTACAGTCGGCAACTTGCAGTGCATTGCATAGCGTCGGTGCCGGGGGCGGGGCTTACCGCGATGGGGGCGGGGCTTACAGGCTGAAGCCCGGTACAGTCGGCAACTTGCAGTGCATTGCGTAGCGTCGGTGCCGGGGGCGGGGCTTACCGCGATGGGGCGGGGCTTACCGGCTGAAGCCCGGTACAGTCGGCAACTTGCAGTGCATTGCGTAGCGTCGGTGCCGGGGGCGGGGCTTACCGCGATGGGGCGGGGCTTACCGGCTTAATCCCGGTACAGATGGAAACATGCAGTGCATTGCGTAGCGTCGGTGCCGGGGGCGGGGCTTACCGCGATGGGGCGGGGCTTACCGGCTTAATCCCGGTACAGATGGAAACATGCAGTGCATTGCATAGCGTCGGTGCCGGGGGCGGGGCTTACCGCGATGGGGCGGGGCTTACCGCGTCATGCCAGGTACAGTGTGCAACTATGGCAACATGCAATGCTTACTGTCACCTTTTCAGCAGACGCAACCCATCACTTCCTTTGGCGCTGAAGCGGCTGCTACTTCTCATGACATAGCACCGCCACTTGTTTTTTAAACATGCCCCCATTTAAATTGCACTGGAGTAGAGGCAGCACGGTGGTTCATTGGTTAGCACAGTAGCCTTGCAGCGCTGGGGGCCTGGGTTCAACTCCCACTAAGGGCAAAAACCAAATTGCATTGCAGTGAATTACATAGCATTGGGTCGGCGCAGGGGGCGTGGCTTACCGGCTTAAGCCTGGTATGATTGGCCACGTGCATTGGCTGGGGGCGGGGCCTACCGGCTTAAGCCTGGTATGATTGGCCACGTGCATTGGCTGGGGGCGGGGCCTACCGGCTTAAGCCTGGTACAGTTGACAACATGAAATGCTTACTGCCACCTCTTCAGCAGACGCAACACTTCGTTACCTTTTGCGCTGGCGCCGCTGTTACTTCTCATGGCATAGCACCGCCATTTGTTTTATTGAACATGCCCCCCGCGATGGGGGCGTGGCTTACCGGCTTAAGCCCGGTACAGTCGGCAACTTGCAGTGCATTGCATAGCGTCGGTGCCGGGGGCGGGGCTTACCGCGATGGGGGCGGGGCTTACAGGCTGAAGCCCGGTACAGTCGGCAACTTGCAGTGCATTGCGTAGCGTCGGTGCCGGGGGCGGGGCTTACCGCGATGGGGCGGGGCTTACCGGCTTAATCCCGGTACAGATGGAAACATGCAGTGCATTGCATAGCGTCGGTGCCGGGGGCGGGGCTTACCGCGATGGGGGCGGGGCTTACCGGCTTAAGCCGGGTACAGTCGGCAACATACAGTGCATTGCGTAGCGTCGGTGCCGGGGGCGGGGCTTACCGCGATGGGGGCGGGGCTTACAGGCTGAAGCCCGGTACAGTCGGCAACTTGCAGTGCATTGCGTAGCGTCGGTGCCGGGGGCGGGGCTTACCGCGATGGGGGCGGGGCTTACAGGCTGAAGCCCGGTACAGTCGGCAACTTGCAGTGCATTGCGTAGCGTCGGTGCCGGGGGCGGGGCTTACCGCGATGGGGGCGGGGCTTACAGGCTGAAGCCCGGTACAGTCGGCAACTTGCAGTGCATTGCGTAGCGTCGGTGCCGGGGGCGGGGCTTACCGCGATGGGGGCGGGGCTTACCGGCTGAAGCCCGGTACAGTCGGCAACTTGCAGTGCATTGCGTAGCGTCGGTGCCGGGGGCGGGGCTTACCGCGATGGGGCGGGGCTTACCGGCTTAATCCCGGTACAGATGGAAACATGCAGTGCATTGCATAGCGTCGGTGCCGGGGGCGGGGCTTACCGCGATGGGGGCGGGGCTTACCGGCTGAAGCCCGGTACAGTCGGCAACTTGCAGTGCATTGCGTAGCGTCGGTGCCGGGGGCGGGGCTTACCGCGATGGGGCGGGGCTTACCGGCTTAATCCCGGTACAGATGGAAACATGCAGTGCATTGCATAGCGTCGGTGCCGGGGGCGGGGCTTACCGCGATGGGGGCGGGGCTTACCGGCTGAAGCCCGGTACAGTCGGCAACTTGCAGTGCATTGCGTAGCGTCGGTGCCGGGGGCGGGGCTTACCGCGATGGGGCGGGGCTTACCGGCTTAATCCCGGTACAGATGGAAACATGCAGTGCATTGCATAGCGTCGGGGCCGGGGGCAGGGCTTACCGCGATGGGGCGGGGCTTACCGGCTTAATCTTGGTACAGATGGAAACATGCAGTGCATTGCATAGCGTCGGTGCCGGGGGCGGGGCTTACCGGCTTAAGCCGGGTACAGTCGGCAACATACAGTGCATTGCGTAGCGTCGGTGCCGGGGGCGGGGCTTACCGCGATGGGGGCGGGGCTTACAGGCTGAAGCCCGGTACAGTCGGCAACTTGCAGTGCATTGCGTAGCGTCGGTGCCGGGGGCGGGGCTTACCGCGATGGGGCGGGGCTTACCGGCTTAATCCCGGTACAGATGGAAACATGCAGTGCATTGCATAGCGTCGGTGCCGGGGGCGGGGCTTACCGCGATGGGGCGGGGCTTACCGGCTTAAGCCCGGTACAGATGGAAACATGCAGTGCATTGCATAGCGTCGGTGCCGGGGGCGGGGCTTACCGCGATGGGGGCGGGGCTTACCGGCTTAAGCCGGGTACAGTCGGCAACATACAGTGCATTGCGTAGCGTCGGTGCCGGGGGCGGGGCTGACCGCGATGGGTTGGGTTGGACCGCGATGGGGGCCTGGGTTCAACTCCCACTAAGGGCAAAAACCAAATTGCATTGCAGTGAATTACATAGCATTGGGTCGGCGCAGGGGGCGTGGCTTACCGGCTTAAGCCTGGTATGATTGGCCACGTGCATTGGCTGGGGGCGGGGCCTACCAGCTTAAGCCTGGTATGATTGGCCACGTGCATTGGCTGGGGGCGGGGCCTACCGGCTTAAGCCTGGTACAGTTGACAACATGAAATGCTTACTGCCACCTCTTCAGCAGACGCAACACTTCGTTACCTTTTGCGCTGGCGCCGCTGTTACTTCTCATGGCATAGCACCGCCATTTGTTTTATTGAACATGCCCCCCGCGATGGGGGCGTGGCTTACCGGCTTAAGCCCGGTACAGTCGGCAACTTGCAGTGCATTGCGTAGCGTCGGTGCCGGGGGCGGGGCTTACCGCGATGGGGGCGGGGCTTACCGGCTGAAGCCCGGTACAGTCGGCAACTTGCAGTGCATTGCGTAGCGTCGGTGCCGGGGGCGGGGCTTACCGCGATGGGGCGGGGCTTACCGGCTTAATCCCGGTACAGATGGAAACATGCAGTGCATTGCGTAGCGTCGGTGCCGGGGGCGGGGCTTACCGCGATGGGGCGGGGCTTACCGGCTTAATCCCGGTACAGATGGAAACATGCAGTGCATTGCATAGCGTCGGTGCCGGGGGCGGGGCTTACCGCGATGGGGCGGGGCTTACCGCGTCATGCCAGGTACAGTGTGCAACTATGGCAACATGCAATGCTTACTGTCACCTTTTCAGCAGACGCAACCCATCACTTCCTTTGGCGCTGAAGCGGCTGCTACTTCTCATGACATAGCACCGCCACTTGTTTTTTAAACATGCCCCCATTTAAATTGCACTGGAGTAGAGGCAGCACGGTGGTTCAGTGGTTAGCACAGTAGCCTTGCAGCGCTGGGGGCCTGGGTTCAACTCCCACTAAGGGCAAAAACCAAATTGCATTGCAGTGAATTACATAGCATTGGGTCGGCGCAGGGGGCGTGGCTTACCGGCTTAAGCCTGGTATGATTGGCCACGTGCATTGGCTGGGGGCGGGGCCTACCGGCTTAAGCCTGGTATGATTGGCCACGTGCATTGGCTGGGGGCGGGGCCTACCGGCTTAAGCCTGGTACAGTTGACAACATGAAATGCTTACTGCCACCTCTTCAGCAGACGCAACACTTCGTTACCTTTTGCGCTGGCGCCGCTGTTACTTCTCATGGCATAGCACCGCCATTTGTTTTATTGAACATGCCCCCCGCGATGGGGGCGTGGCTTACCGGCTTAAGCCCGGTACAGTCGGCAACTTGCAGTGCATTGCATAGCGTCGGTGCCGGGGGCGGGGCTTACCGCGATGGGGGCGGGGCTTACAGGCTGAAGCCCGGTACAGTCGGCAACTTGCAGTGCATTGCGTAGCGTCGGTGCCGGGGGCGGGGCTTACCGCGATGGGGCGGGGCTTACCGGCTGAAGCCCGGTACAGTCGGCAACTTGCAGTGCATTGCGTAGCGTCGGTGCCGGGGGCGGGGCTTACCGCGATGGGGCGGGGCTTACCGGCTTAATCCCGGTACAGATGGAAACATGCAGTGCATTGCGTAGCGTCGGTGCCGGGGGCGGGGCTTACCGCGATGGGGCGGGGCTTACCGGCTTAATCCCGGTACAGATGGAAACATGCAGTGCATTGCATAGCGTCGGTGCCGGGGGCGGGGCTTACCGCGATGGGGGCGGGGCTTACCGGCTGAAGCCCGGTACAGTCGGCAACTTGCAGTGCATTGCGTAGCGTCGGTGCCGGGGGCGGGGCTTACCGCGATGGGGCGGGGCTTACCGGCTTAATCCCGGTACAGATGGAAACATGCAGTGCATTGCATAGCGTCGGGGCCGGGGGCAGGGCTTACCGCGATGGGGCGAGGCTTACCGGCTTAATCTTGGTACAGATGGAAACATGCAGTGCATTGCATAGCGTCGGTGCCGGGGGCGGGGCTTACCGGCTTAAGCCGGGTACAGTCGGCAACATACAGTGCATTGCGTAGCGTCGGTGCCGGGGGCGGGGCTTACCGCGATGGGGGCGGGGCTTACAGGCTGAAGCCCGGTACAGTCGGCAACTTGCAGTGCATTGCGTAGCGTCGGTGCCGGGGGCGGGGCTTACCGCGATGGGGCGGGGCTTACCGGCTTAATCCCGGTACAGATGGAAACATGCAGTGCATTGCATAGCGTCGGTGCCGGGGGCGGGGCTTACCGCGATGGGGCGGGGCTTACCGGCTTAAGCCCGGTACAGATGGAAACATGCAGTGCATTGCATAGCGTCGGTGCCGGGGGCGGGGCTTACCGCGATGGGGGCGGGGCTTACCGGCTTAAGCCGGGTACAGTCGGCAACATACAGTGCATTGCGTAGCGTCGGTGCCGGGGGCGGGGCTGACCGCGATGGGTTGGGTTGGACCGCGATGGGGGCCTGGGTTCAACTCCCACTAAGGGCAAAAACCAAATTGCATTGCAGTGAATTACATAGCATTGGGTCGGCGCAGGGGGCGTGGCTTACCGGCTTAAGCCTGGTATGATTGGCCACGTGCATTGGCTGGGGGCGGGGCCTACCAGCTTAAGCCTGGTATGATTGGCCACGTGCATTGGCTGGGGGCGGGGCCTACCGGCTTAAGCCTGGTACAGTTGACAACATGAAATGCTTACTGCCACCTCTTCAGCAGACGCAACACTTCGTTACCTTTTGCGCTGGCGCCGCTGTTACTTCTCATGGCATAGCACCGCCATTTGTTTTATTGAACATGCCCCCCGCGATGGGGGCGTGGCTTACCGGCTTAAGCCCGGTACAGTCGGCAACTTGCAGTGCATTGCGTAGCGTCGGTGCCGGGGGCGGGGCTTACCGCGATGGGGGCGGGGCTTACCGGCTGAAGCCCGGTACAGTCGGCAACTTGCAGTGCATTGCGTAGCGTCGGTGCCTGGGGCGGGGCTTACCGCGATGGGGCGGGGCTTACCGGCTTAATCCCGGTACAGATGGAAACATGCAGTGCATTGCGTAGCGTCGGTGCCGGGGGCGGGGCTTACCGCGATGGGGCGGGGCTTACCGGCTTAATCCCGGTACAGATGGAAACATGCAGTGCATTGCATAGCGTCGGTGCCGGGGGCGGGGCTTACCGCGATGGGGCGGGGCTTACCGCGTCATGCCAGGTACAGTGTGCAACTATGGCAACATGCAATGCTTACTGTCACCTTTTCAGCAGACGCAACCCATCACTTCCTTTGGCGCTGAAGCGGCTGCTACTTCTCATGACATAGCACCGCCACTTGTTTTTTAAACATGCCCCCATTTAAATTGCACTGGAGTAGAGGCAGCACGGTGGTTCAGTGGTTAGCACAGTAGCCTTGCAGCGCTGGGGGCCTGGGTTCAACTCCCACTAAGGGCAAAAACCAAATTGCATTGCAGTGAATTACATAGCATTGGGTCGGCGCAGGGGGCGTGGCTTACCGGCTTAAGCCTGGTATGATTGGCCACGTGCATTGGCTGGGGGCGGGGCCTACCGGCTTAAGCCTGGTATGATTGGCCACGTGCATTGGCTGGGGGCGGGGCCTACCGGCTTAAGCCTGGTACAGTTGACAACATGAAATGCTTACTGCCACCTCTTCAGCAGACGCAACACTTCGTTACCTTTTGCGCTGGCGCCGCTGTTACTTCTCATGGCATAGCACCGCCATTTGTTTTATTGAACATGCCCCCCGCGATGGGGGCGTGGCTTACCGGCTTAAGCCCGGTACAGTCGGCAACTTGCAGTGCATTGCATAGCGTCGGTGCCGGGGGCGGGGCTTACCGCGATGGGGGCGGGGCTTACAGGCTGAAGCCCGGTACAGTCGGCAACTTGCAGTGCATTGCGTAGCGTCGGTGCCGGGGGCGGGGCTTACCGCGATGGGGCGGGGCTTACCGGCTGAAGCCCGGTACAGTCGGCAACTTGCAGTGCATTGCGTAGCGTCGGTGCCGGGGGCGGGGCTTACCGCGATGGGGCGGGGCTTACCGGCTTAATCCCGGTACAGATGGAAACATGCAGTGCATTGCGTAGCGTCGGTGCCGGGGGCGGGGCTTACCGCGATGGGGCGGGGCTTACCGGCTTAATCCCGGTACAGATGGAAACATGCAGTGCATTGCATAGCGTCGGTGCCGGGGGCGGGGCTTACCGCGATGGGGCGGGGCTTACCGCGTCATGCCAGGTACAGTGTGCAACTATGGCAACATGCAATGCTTACTGTCACCTTTTCAGCAGACGCAACCCATCACTTCCTTTGGCGCTGAAGCGGCTGCTACTTCTCATGACATAGCACCGCCACTTGTTTTTTAAACATGCCCCCATTTAAATTGCACTGGAGTAGAGGCAGCACGGTGGTTCATTGGTTAGCACAGTAGCCTTGCAGCGCTGGGGGCCTGGGTTCAACTCCCACTAAGGGCAAAAACCAAATTGCATTGCAGTGAATTACATAGCATTGGGTCGGCGCAGGGGGCGTGGCTTACCGGCTTAAGCCTGGTATGATTGGCCACGTGCATTGGCTGGGGGCGGGGCCTACCGGCTTAAGCCTGGTATGATTGGCCACGTGCATTGGCTGGGGGCGGGGCCTACCGGCTTAAGCCTGGTACAGTTGACAACATGAAATGCTTACTGCCACCTCTTCAGCAGACGCAACACTTCGTTACCTTTTGCGCTGGCGCCGCTGTTACTTCTCATGGCATAGCACCGCCATTTGTTTTATTGAACATGCCCCCCGCGATGGGGGCGTGGCTTACCGGCTTAAGCCCGGTACAGTCGGCAACTTGCAGTGCATTGCATAGCGTCGGTGCCGGGGGCGGGGCTTACCGCGATGGGGGCGGGGCTTACAGGCTGAAGCCCGGTACAGTCGGCAACTTGCAGTGCATTGCGTAGCGTCGGTGCCGGGGGCGGGGCTTACCGCGATGGGGCGGGGCTTACCGGCTTAATCCCGGTACAGATGGAAACATGCAGTGCATTGCATAGCGTCGGTGCCGGGGGCGGGGCTTACCGCGATGGGGGCGGGGCTTACCGGCTTAAGCCGGGTACAGTCGGCAACATACAGTGCATTGCGTAGCGTCGGTGCCGGGGGCGGGGCTTACCGCGATGGGGGCGGGGCTTACAGGCTGAAGCCCGGTACAGTCGGCAACTTGCAGTGCATTGCGTAGCGTCGGTGCCGGGGGCGGGGCTTACCGCGATGGGGGCGGGGCTTACAGGCTGAAGCCCGGTACAGTCGGCAACTTGCAGTGCATTGCGTAGCGTCGGTGCCGGGGGCGGGGCTTACCGCGATGGGGGCGGGGCTTACAGGCTGAAGCCCGGTACAGTCGGCAACTTGCAGTGCATTGCGTAGCGTCGGTGCCGGGGGCGGGGCTTACCGCGATGGGGGCGGGGCTTACCGGCTGAAGCCCGGTACAGTCGGCAACTTGCAGTGCATTGCGTAGCGTCGGTGCCGGGGGCGGGGCTTACCGCGATGGGGCGGGGCTTACCGGCTTAATCCCGGTACAGATGGAAACATGCAGTGCATTGCATAGCGTCGGTGCCGGGGGCGGGGCTTACCGCGATGGGGGCGGGGCTTACCGGCTGAAGCCCGGTACAGTCGGCAACTTGCAGTGCATTGCGTAGCGTCGGTGCCGGGGGCGGGGCTTACCGCGATGGGGCGGGGCTTACCGGCTTAATCCCGGTACAGATGGAAACATGCAGTGCATTGCATAGCGTCGGTGCCGGGGGCGGGGCTTACCGCGATGGGGGCGGGGCTTACCGGCTGAAGCCCGGTACAGTCGGCAACTTGCAGTGCATTGCGTAGCGTCGGTGCCGGGGGCGGGGCTTACCGCGATGGGGCGGGGCTTACCGGCTTAATCCCGGTACAGATGGAAACATGCAGTGCATTGCATAGCGTCGGGGCCGGGGGCAGGGCTTACCGCGATGGGGCGGGGCTTACCGGCTTAATCTTGGTACAGATGGAAACATGCAGTGCATTGCATAGCGTCGGTGCCGGGGGCGGGGCTTACCGGCTTAAGCCGGGTACAGTCGGCAACATACAGTGCATTGCGTAGCGTCGGTGCCGGGGGCGGGGCTTACCGCGATGGGGGCGGGGCTTACAGGCTGAAGCCCGGTACAGTCGGCAACTTGCAGTGCATTGCGTAGCGTCGGTGCCGGGGGCGGGGCTTACCGCGATGGGGCGGGGCTTACCGGCTGAATCCCGGTACAGATGGAAACATGCAGTGCATTGCGTAGCGTCGGTGCCGGGGGCGGGGCTTACCGCGATGGGGCGGGGCTTACCGCGTCATGCCAGGTACAGTGTGCAACTATGGCAACATGCAATGCTTACTGTCACCTTTTCAGCAGACGCAACCCATCACTTCCTTTGGCGCTGAAGCGGCTGCTACTTCTCATGACATAGCACCGCCACTTGTTTTTTAAACATGCCCCCATTTAAATTGCACTGGAGTAGAGGCAGCACGGTGGTTCAGTGGTTAGCACAGTAGCCTTGCAGCGCTGGGGGCCTGGGTTCAACTCCCACTAAGGGCAAAAACCAAATTGCATTGCAGTGAATTACATAGCATTGGGTCGGCGCAGGGGGCGTGGCTTACCGGCTTAAGCCTGGTATGATTGGCCACGTGCATTGGCTGGGGGCGGGGCCTACCGGCTTAAGCCTGGTATGATTGGCCACGTGCATTGGCTGGGGGCGGGGCCTACCGGCTTAAGCCTGGTACAGTTGACAACATGAAATGCTTACTGCCACCTCTTCAGCAGACGCAACACTTCGTTACCTTTTGCGCTGGCGCCGCTGTTACTTCTCATGGCATAGCACCGCCATTTGTTTTATTGAACATGCCCCCCGCGATGGGGGCGTGGCTTACCGGCTTAAGCCCGGTACAGTCGGCAACTTGCAGTGCATTGCATAGCGTCGGTGCCGGGGGCGGGGCTTACCGCGATGGGGGCGGGGCTTACAGGCTGAAGCCCGGTACAGTCGGCAACTTGCAGTGCATTGCGTAGCGTCGGTGCCGGGGGCGGGGCTTACCGCGATGGGGCGGGGCTTACCGGCTGAAGCCCGGTACAGTCGGCAACTTGCAGTGCATTGCGTAGCGTCGGTGCCGGGGGCGGGGCTTACCGCGATGGGGCGGGGCTTACCGGCTTAATCCCGGTACAGATGGAAACATGCAGTGCATTGCGTAGCGTCGGTGCCGGGGGCGGGGCTTACCGCGATGGGGCGGGGCTTACCGGCTTAATCCCGGTACAGATGGAAACATGCAGTGCATTGCATAGCGTCGGTGCCGGGGGCGGGGCTTACCGCGATGGGGCGGGGCTTACCGCGTCATGCCAGGTACAGTGTGCAACTATGGCAACATGCAATGCTTACTGTCACCTTTTCAGCAGACGCAACCCATCACTTCCTTTGGCGCTGAAGCGGCTGCTACTTCTCATGACATAGCACCGCCACTTGTTTTTTAAACATGCCCCCATTTAAATTGCACTGGAGTAGAGGCAGCACGGTGGTTCATTGGTTAGCACAGTAGCCTTGCAGCGCTGGGGGCCTGGGTTCAACTCCCACTAAGGGCAAAAACCAAATTGCATTGCAGTGAATTACATAGCATTGGGTCGGCGCAGGGGGCGTGGCTTACCGGCTTAAGCCTGGTATGATTGGCCACGTGCATTGGCTGGGGGCGGGGCCTACCGGCTTAAGCCTGGTATGATTGGCCACGTGCATTGGCTGGGGGCGGGGCCTACCGGCTTAAGCCTGGTACAGTTGACAACATGAAATGCTTACTGCCACCTCTTCAGCAGACGCAACACTTCGTTACCTTTTGCGCTGGCGCCGCTGTTACTTCTCATGGCATAGCACCGCCATTTGTTTTATTGAACATGCCCCCCGCGATGGGGGCGTGGCTTACCGGCTTAAGCCCGGTACAGTCGGCAACTTGCAGTGCATTGCATAGCGTCGGTGCCGGGGGCGGGGCTTACCGCGATGGGGCGGGGCTTACAGGCTGAAGCCCGGTACAGTCGGCAACTTGCAGTGCATTGCGTAGCGTCGGTGCCGGGGGCGGGGCTTACCGCGATGGGGCGGGGCTTACCGGCTTAATCCCGGTACAGATGGAAACATGCAGTGCATTGCATAGCGTCGGTGCCGGGGGCGGGGCTTACCGCGATGGGGGCGGGGCTTACCGGCTTAAGCCGGGTACAGTCGGCAACATACAGTGCATTGCGTAGCGTCGGTGCCGGGGGCGGGGCTTACCGCGATGGGGGCGGGGCTTACAGGCTGAAGCCCGGTACAGTCGGCAACTTGCAGTGCATTGCGTAGCGTCGGTGCCGGGGGCGGGGCTTACCGCGATGGGGGCGGGGCTTACAGGCTGAAGCCCGGTACAGTCGGCAACTTGCAGTGCATTGCGTAGCGTCGGTGCCGGGGGCGGGGCTTACCGCGATGGGGGCGGGGCTTACAGGCTGAAGCCCGGTACAGTCGGCAACTTGCAGTGCATTGCGTAGCGTCGGTGCCGGGGGCGGGGCTTACCGCGATGGGGGCGGGGCTTACCGGCTGAAGCCCGGTACAGTCGGCAACTTGCAGTGCATTGCGTAGCGTCGGTGCCGGGGGCGGGGCTTACCGCGATGGGGCGGGGCTTACCGGCTTAATCCCGGTACAGATGGAAACATGCAGTGCATTGCATAGCGTCGGTGCCGGGGGCGGGGCTTACCGCGATGGGGGCGGGGCTTACCGGCTGAAGCCCGGTACAGTCGGCAACTTGCAGTGCATTGCGTAGCGTCGGTGCCGGGGGCGGGGCTTACCGCGATGGGGCGGGGCTTACCGGCTTAATCCCGGTACAGATGGAAACATGCAGTGCATTGCATAGCGTCGGTGCCGGGGGCGGGGCTTACCGCGATGGGGGCGGGGCTTACCGGCTGAAGCCCGGTACAGTCGGCAACTTGCAGTGCATTGCGTAGCGTCGGTGCCGGGGGCGGGGCTTACCGCGATGGGGCGGGGCTTACCGGCTTAATCCCGGTACAGATGGAAACATGCAGTGCATTGCATAGCGTCGGGGCCGGGGGCAGGGCTTACCGCGATGGGGCGGGGCTTACCGGCTTAATCTTGGTACAGATGGAAACATGCAGTGCATTGCATAGCGTCGGTGCCGGGGGCGGGGCTTACCGGCTTAAGCCGGGTACAGTCGGCAACATACAGTGCATTGCGTAGCGTCGGTGCCGGGGGCGGGGCTTACCGCGATGGGGGCGGGGCTTACAGGCTGAAGCCCGGTACAGTCGGCAACTTGCAGTGCATTGCGTAGCGTCGGTGCCGGGGGCGGGGCTTACCGCGATGGGGCGGGGCTTACCGGCTTAATCCCGGTACAGATGGAAACATGCAGTGCATTGCATAGCGTCGGTGCCGGGGGCGGGGCTTACCGCGATGGGGCGGGGCTTACCGGCTTAAGCCCGGTACAGATGGAAACATGCAGTGCATTGCATAGCGTCGGTGCCGGGGGCGGGGCTTACCGCGATGGGGGCGGGGCTTACCGGCTTAAGCCGGGTACAGTCGGCAACATACAGTGCATTGCGTAGCGTCGGTGCCGGGGGCGGGGCTGACCGCGATGGGTTGGGTTGGACCGCGATGGGGGCCTGGGTTCAACTCCCACTAAGGGCAAAAACCAAATTGCATTGCAGTGAATTACATAGCATTGGGTCGGCGCAGGGGGCGTGGCTTACCGGCTTAAGCCTGGTATGATTGGCCACGTGCATTGGCTGGGGGCGGGGCCTACCAGCTTAAGCCTGGTATGATTGGCCACGTGCATTGGCTGGGGGCGGGGCCTACCGGCTTAAGCCTGGTACAGTTGACAACATGAAATGCTTACTGCCACCTCTTCAGCAGACGCAACACTTCGTTACCTTTTGCGCTGGCGCCGCTGTTACTTCTCATGGCATAGCACCGCCATTTGTTTTATTGAACATGCCCCCCGCGATGGGGGCGTGGCTTACCGGCTTAAGCCCGGTACAGTCGGCAACTTGCAGTGCATTGCGTAGCGTCGGTGCCGGGGGCGGGGCTTACCGCGATGGGGGCGGGGCTTACCGGCTGAAGCCCGGTACAGTCGGCAACTTGCAGTGCATTGCGTAGCGTCGGTGCCGGGGGCGGGGCTTACCGCGATGGGGCGGGGCTTACCGGCTTAATCCCGGTACAGATGGAAACATGCAGTGCATTGCGTAGCGTCGGTGCCGGGGGCGGGGCTTACCGCGATGGGCGGGGCTTACCGGCTTAATCCCGGTACAGATGGAAACATGCAGTGCATTGCATAGCGTCGGTGCCGGGGGCGGGGCTTACCGCGATGGGGCGGGGCTTACCGCGTCATGCCAGGTACAGTGTGCAACTATGGCAACATGCAATGCTTACTGTCACCTTTTCAGCAGACGCAACCCATCACTTCCTTTGGCGCTGAAGCGGCTGCTACTTCTCATGACATAGCACCGCCACTTGTTTTTTAAACATGCCCCCATTTAAATTGCACTGGAGTAGAGGCAGCACGGTGGTTCAGTGGTTAGCACAGTAGCCTTGCAGCGCTGGGGGCCTGGGTTCAACTCCCACTAAGGGCAAAAACCAAATTGCATTGCAGTGAATTACATAGCATTGGGTCGGCGCAGGGGGCGTGGCTTACCGGCTTAAGCCTGGTATGATTGGCCACGTGCATTGGCTGGGGGCGGGGCCTACCGGCTTAAGCCTGGTATGATTGGCCACGTGCATTGGCTGGGGGCGGGGCCTACCGGCTTAAGCCTGGTACAGTTGACAACATGAAATGCTTACTGCCACCTCTTCAGCAGACGCAACACTTCGTTACCTTTTGCGCTGGCGCCGCTGTTACTTCTCATGGCATAGCACCGCCATTTGTTTTATTGAACATGCCCCCCGCGATGGGGGCGTGGCTTACCGGCTTAAGCCCGGTACAGTCGGCAACTTGCAGTGCATTGCATAGCGTCGGTGCCGGGGGCGGGGCTTACCGCGATGGGGGCGGGGCTTACAGGCTGAAGCCCGGTACAGTCGGCAACTTGCAGTGCATTGCGTAGCGTCGGTGCCGGGGGCGGGGCTTACCGCGATGGGGCGGGGCTTACCGGCTTAATCCCGGTACAGATGGAAACATGCAGTGCATTGCATAGCGTCGGTGCCGGGGGCGGGGCTTACCGCGATGGGGGCGGGGCTTACCGGCTTAAGCCGGGTACAGTCGGCAACATACAGTGCATTGCGTAGCGTCGGTGCCGGGGGCGGGGCTTACCGCGATGGGGGCGGGGCTTACAGGCTGAAGCCCGGTACAGTCGGCAACTTGCAGTGCATTGCGTAGCGTCGGTGCCGGGGGCGGGGCTTACCGCGATGGGGGCGGGGCTTACAGGCTGAAGCCCGGTACAGTCGGCAACTTGCAGTGCATTGCGTAGCGTCGGTGCCGGGGGCGGGGCTTACCGCGATGGGGGCGGGGCTTACCGGCTGAAGCCCGGTACAGTCGGCAACTTGCAGTGCATTGCGTAGCGTCGGTGCCGGGGGCGGGGCTTACCGCGATGGGGCGGGGCTTACCGGCTTAATCCCGGTACAGATGGAAACATGCAGTGCATTGCATAGCGTCGGTGCCGGGGGCGGGGCTTACCGCGATGGGGGCGGGGCTTACCGGCTGAAGCCCGGTACAGTCGGCAACTTGCAGTGCATTGCGTAGCGTCGGTGCCGGGGGCGGGGCTTACCGCGATGGGGCGGGGCTTACCGGCTTAATCCCGGTACAGATGGAAACATGCAGTGCATTGCATAGCGTCGGTGCCGGGGGCGGGGCTTACCGCGATGGGGGCGGGGCTTACCGGCTGAAGCCCGGTACAGTCGGCAACTTGCAGTGCATTGCGTAGCGTCGGTGCCGGGGGCGGGGCTTACCGCGATGGGGCGGGGCTTACCGGCTTAATCCCGGTACAGATGGAAACATGCAGTGCATTGCATAGCGTCGGGGCCGGGGGCGGGGCTTACCGCGATGGGGCGGGGCTTACCGGCTTAATCTTGGTACAGATGGAAACATGCAGTGCATTGCATAGCGTCGGTGCCGGGGGCGGGGCTTACCGGCTTAAGCCGGGTACAGTCGGCAACATACAGTGCATTGCGTAGCGTCGGTGCCGGGGGCGGGGCTTACCGCGATGGGGGCGGGGCTTACAGGCTGAAGCCCGGTACAGTCGGCAACTTGCAGTGCATTGCGTAGCGTCGGTGCCGGGGGCGGGGCTTACCGCGATGGGGCGGGGCTTACCGGCTTAATCCCGGTACAGATGGAAACATGCAGTGCATTGCATAGCGTCGGTGCCGGGGGCGGGGCTTACCGCGATGGGGCGGGGCTTACCGGCTTAAGCCCGGTACAGATGGAAACATGCAGTGCATTGCATAGCGTCGGTGCCGGGGGCGGGGCTTACCGCGATGGGGGCGGGGCTTACCGGCTTAAGCCGGGTACAGTCGGCAACATACAGTGCATTGCGTAGCGTCGGTGCCGGGGGCGGGGCTGACCGCGATGGGTTGGGTTGGACCGCGATGGGGGCCTGGGTTCAACTCCCACTAAGGGCAAAAACCAAATTGCATTGCAGTGAATTACATAGCATTGGGTCGGCGCAGGGGGCGTGGCTTACCGGCTTAAGCCTGGTATGATTGGCCACGTGCATTGGCTGGGGGCGGGACCTACCAGCTTAAGCCTGGTATGATTGGCCACGTGCATTGGCTGGGGGCGGGGCCTACCGGCTTAAGCCTGGTACAGTTGACAACATGAAATGCTTACTGCCACCTCTTCAGCAGACGCAACACTTCGTTACCTTTTGCGCTGGCGCCGCTGTTACTTCTCATGGCATAGCACCGCCATTTGTTTTATTGAACATGCCCCCCGCGATGGGGGCGTGGCTTACCGGCTTAAGCCCGGTACAGTCGGCAACTTGCAGTGCATTGCATAGCGTCGGTGCCGGGGGCGGGGCTTACCGCGATGGGGGGCGGGGCTTACAGGCTGAAGCCCGGTACAGTCGGCAACTTGCAGTGCATTGCGTAGCGTCGGTGCCGGGGGCGGGGCTTACCGCGATGGGGCGGGGCTTACCGGCTTAATCCCGGTACAGATGGAAACATGCAGTGCATTGCATAGCGTCGGTGCCGGGGGCGGGGCTTACCGCGATGGGGGCGGGGCTTACCGGCTTAAGCCGGGTACAGTCGGCAACATACAGTGCATTGCGTAGCGTCGGTGCCGGGGGCGGGGCTTACCGCGATGGGGGCGGGGCTTACAGGCTGAAGCCCGGTACAGTCGGCAACTTGCAGTGCATTGCGTAGCGTCGGTGCCGGGGGCGGGGCTTACCGCGATGGGGGCGGGGCTTACAGGCTGAAGCCCGGTACAGTCGGCAACTTGCAGTGCATTGCGTAGCGTCGGTGCCGGGGGCGGGGCTTACCGCGATGGGGGCGGGGCTTACCGGCTGAAGCCCGGTACAGTCGGCAACTTGCAGTGCATTGCGTAGCGTCGGTGCCGGGGGCGGGGCTTACCGCGATGGGGCGGGGCTTACCGGCTTAATCCCGGTACAGATGGAAACATGCAGTGCATTGCATAGCGTCGGTGCCGGGGGCGGGGCTTACCGCGATGGGGGCGGGGCTTACCGGCTGAAGCCCGGTACAGTCGGCAACTTGCAGTGCATTGCGTAGCGTCGGTGCCGGGGGCGGGGCTTACCGCGATGGGGCGGGGCTTACCGGCTTAATCCCGGTACAGATGGAAACATGCAGTGCATTGCATAGCGTCGGTGCCGGGGGCGGGGCATACCGCGATGGGGCGGGGCTTACCGCGTCATGCCAGGTACAGTGTGCAACTATGGCAACATGCAATGCTTACTGTCACCTTTTCAGCAGACGCAACCCATCACTTCCTTTGGCGCTGAAGCGGCTGCTACTTCTCATGACATAGCACCGCCACTTGTTTTTTAAACATGCCCCCATTTAAATTGCACTGGAGTAGAGGCAGCACGGTGGTTCATTGGTTAGCACAGTAGCCTTGCAGCGCTGGGGGCCTGGGTTTCAACTCCCACTAAGGGCAAAAACCAAATTGCATTGCAGTGAATTACATAGCATTGGGTCGGCGCAGGGGGCGTGGCTTACCGGCTTAAGCCTGGTATGATTGGCCACGTGCATTGGCTGGGGGCGGGGCCTACCGGCTTAAGCCTGGTATGATTGGCCACGTGCATTGGCTGGGGGCGGGGCCTACCGGCTTAAGCCTGGTACAGTTGACAACATGAAATGCTTACTGCCACCTCTTCAGCAGACGCAACACTTCGTTACCTTTTGCGCTGGCGCCGCTGTTACTTCTCATGGCATAGCACCGCCATTTGTTTTATTGAACATGCCCCCCGCGATGGGGGCGTGGCTTACCGGCTTAAGCCCGGTACAGTCGGCAACTTGCAGTGCATTGCATAGCGTCGGTGCCGGGGGCGGGGCTTACCGCGATGGGGGCGGGGCTTACAGGCTGAAGCCCGGTACAGTCGGCAACTTGCAGTGCATTGCGTAGCGTCGGTGCCGGGGGCGGGGCTTACCGCGATGGGGCGGGGCTTACCGGCTTAATCCCGGTACAGATGGAAACATGCAGTGCATTGCATAGCGTCGGTGCCGGGGGCGGGGCTTACCGCGATGGGGCGGGGCTTACCGGCTTAAGCCGGGTACAGTCGGCAACATACAGTGCATTGCGTAGCGTCGGTGCCGGGGGCGGGGCTTACCGCGATGGGGGCGGGGCTTACAGGCTGAAGCCCGGTACAGTCGGCAACTTGCAGTGCATTGCGTAGCGTCGGTGCCGGGGGCGGGGCTTACCGCGATGGGGGCGGGGCTTACAGGCTGAAGCCCGGTACAGTCGGCAACTTGCAGTGCATTGCGTAGCGTCGGTGCCGGGGGCGGGGCTTACCGCGATGGGGGCGGGGCTTACCGGCTGAAGCCCGGTACAGTCGGCAACTTGCAGTGCATTGCGTAGCGTCGGTGCCGGGGGCGGGGCTTACCGCGATGGGGCGGGGCTTACCGGCTTAATCCCGGTACAGATGGAAACATGCAGTGCATTGCATAGCGTCGGTGCCGGGGGCGGGGCTTACCGCGATGGGGGCGGGGCTTACCGGCTGAAGCCCGGTACAGTCGGCAACTTGCAGTGCATTGCGTAGCGTCGGTGCCGGGGGCGGGGCTTACCGCGATGGGGCGGGGCTTACCGGCTTAATCCCGGTACAGATGGAAACATGCAGTGCATTGCATAGCGTCGGTGCCGGGGGCGGGGCTTACCGCGATGGGGGCGGGGCTTACCGGCTGAAGCCCGGTACAGTCGGCAACTTGCAGTGCATTGCGTAGCGTCGGTGCCGGGGGCGGGGCTTACCGCGATGGGGCGGGGCTTACCGGCTTAATCCCGGTACAGATGGAAACATGCAGTGCATTGCATAGCGTCGGTGCCGGGGGCGGGGCTTACCGCGATGGGGGCGGGGCTTACCGGCTGAAGCCCGGTACAGTCGGCAACTTGCAGTGCATTGCGTAGCGTCGGTGCCGGGGGCGGGGCTTACCGCGATGGGGCGGGGCTTACCGGCTTAATCCCGGTACAGATGGAAACATGCAGTGCATTGCATAGCGTCGGGGCCGGGGGCGGGGCTTACCGCGATGGGGCGGGGCTTACCGGCTTAATCTTGGTACAGATGGAAACATGCAGTGCATTGCATAGCGTCGGTGCCGGGGGCGGGGCTTACCGGCTTAAGCCGGGTACAGTCGGCAACATACAGTGCATTGCGTAGCGTCGGTGCCGGGGGCGGGGCTTACCGCGATGGGGGCGGGGCTTACAGGCTGAAGCCCGGTACAGTCGGCAACTTGCAGTGCATTGCGTAGCGTCGGTGCCGGGGGCGGGGCTTACCGCGATGGGGGGGGGGCTTACCGGCTTAATCCCGGTACAGATGGAAACATGCAGTGCATTGCATAGCGTCGGTGCCGGGGGCGGGGCTTACCGCGATGGGGCGGGGCTTACCGGCTTAAGCCCGGTACAGATGGAAACATGCAGTGCATTGCATAGCGTCGGTGCCGGGGGCGGGGCTTACCGCGATGGGGGCGGGGCTTACCGGCTTAAGCCGGGTACAGTCGGCAACATACAGTGCATTGCGTAGCGTCGGTGCCGGGGGCGGGGCTGACCGCGATGGGTTGGGTTGGACCGCGATGGGGGCCTGGGTTCAACTCCCACTAAGGGCAAAAACCAAATTGCATTGCAGTGAATTACATAGCATTGGGTCGGCGCAGGGGGCGTGGCTTACCGGCTTAAGCCTGGTATGATTGGCCACGTGCATTGGCTGGGGGCGGGACCTACCAGCTTAAGCCTGGTATGATTGGCCACGTGCATTGGCTGGGGGCGGGGCCTACCGGCTTAAGCCTGGTACAGTTGACAACATGAAATGCTTACTGCCACCTCTTCAGCAGACGCAACACTTCGTTACCTTTTGCGCTGGCGCCGCTGTTACTTCTCATGGCATAGCACCGCCATTTGTTTTATTGAACATGCCCCCCGCGATGGGGGCGTGGCTTACCGGCTTAAGCCCGGTACAGTCCGGCAACTTGCAGTGCATTGCATAGCGTCGGTGCCGGGGGCGGGGCTTACCGCGATGGGGGCGGGGCTTACAGGCTGAAGCCCGGTACAGTCGGCAACTTGCAGTGCATTGCGTAGCGTCGGTGCCGGGGGCGGGGCTTACCGCGATGGGGCGGGGCTTACCGGCTTAATCCCGGTACAGATGGAAACATGCAGTGCATTGCATAGCGTCGGTGCCGGGGGCGGGGCTTACCGCGATGGGGGCGGGGCTTACCGGCTTAAGCCGGGTACAGTCGGCAACATACAGTGCATTGCGTAGCGTCGGTGCCGGGGGCGGGGCTTACCGCGATGGGGGCGGGGCTTACAGGCTGAAGCCCGGTACAGTCGGCAACTTGCAGTGCATTGCGTAGCGTCGGTGCCGGGGGGCGGGGCTTACCGCGATGGGGGCGGGGCTTACAGGCTGAAGCCCGGTACAGTCGGCAACTTGCAGTGCATTGCGTAGCGTCGGTGCCGGGGGCGGGGCTTACCGCGATGGGGGCGGGGCTTACCGGCTGAAGCCCGGTACAGTCGGCAACTTGCAGTGCATTGCGTAGCGTCGGTGCCGGGGGCGGGGCTTACCGCGATGGGGCGGGGCTTACCGGCTTAATCCCGGTACAGATGGAAACATGCAGTGCATTGCGTAGCGTCGGTGCCGGGGGCGGGGCTTACCGCGATGGGGGCGGGGCTTACCGGCTGAAGCCCGGTACAGTCGGCAACTTGCAGTGCATTGCGTAGCGTCGGTGCCGGGGGCGGGGCTTACCGCGATGGGGCGGGGCTTACCGGCTTAATCCCGGTACAGATGGAAACATGCAGTGCATTGCGTAGCGTCGGTGCCGGGGGCGGGGCATACCGCGATGGGGCGGGGCTTACCGCGTCAAGCCAGGTACAGTGTGCAACTATGGCAACATGCAATGCTTACTGTCACCTTTTCAGCAGACGCAACCCATCACTTCCTTTGGCGCTGAAGCGGCTGCTACTTCTCATGACATAGCACCGCCACTTGTTTTTTAAACATGCCCCCATTTAAATTGCACTGGAGTAGAGGCAGCACGGTGGTTCATTGGTTAGCACAGTAGCCTTGCAGCGCTGGGGGCCTGGGTTCAACTCCCACTAAGGGCAAAAACCAAATTGCATTGCAGTGAATTACATAGCATTGGGTCGGCGCAGGGGGCGTGGCTTACCGGCTTAAGCCTGGTATGATTGGCCACGTGCATTGGCTGGGGGCGGGGCCTACCGGCTTAAGCCTGGTATGATTGGCCACGTGCATTGGCTGGGGGCGGGGCCTACCGGCTTAAGCCTGGTACAGTTGACAACATGAAATGCTTACTGCCACCTCTTCAGCAGACGCAACACTTCGTTACCTTTTGCGCTGGCGCCGCTGTTACTTCTCATGGCATAGCACCGCCATTTGTTTTATTGAACATGCCCCCCGCGATGGGGGCGTGGCTTACCGGCTTAAGCCCGGTACAGTCGGCAACTTGCAGTGCATTGCATAGCGTCGGTGCCGGGGGCGGGGCTTACCGCGATGGGGGCGGGGCTTACAGGCTGAAGCCCGGTACAGTCGGCAACTTGCAGTGCATTGCGTAGCGTCGGTGCCGGGGGCGGGGCTTACCGCGATGGGGCGGGGCTTACCGGCTTAATCCCGGTACAGATGGAAACATGCAGTGCATTGCATAGCGTCGGTGCCGGGGGCGGGGCTTACCGCGATGGGGCGGGGCTTACCGGCTTAAGCCGGGTACAGTCGGCAACATACAGTGCATTGCGTAGCGTCGGTGCCGGGGGCGGGGCTTACCGCGATGGGGGCGGGGCTTACAGGCTGAAGCCCGGTACAGTCGGCAACTTGCAGTGCATTGCGTAGCGTCGGTGCCGGGGGCGGGGCTTACCGCGATGGGGGCGGGGCTTACAGGCTGAAGCCCGGTACAGTCGGCAACTTGCAGTGCATTGCGTAGCGTCGGTGCCGGGGGCGGGGCTTACCGCGATGGGGGCGGGGCTTACCGGCTGAAGCCCGGTACAGTCGGCAACTTGCAGTGCATTGCGTAGCGTCGGTGCCGGGGGCGGGGCTTACCGCGATGGGGCGGGGCTTACCGGCTTAATCCCGGTACAGATGGAAACATGCAGTGCATTGCATAGCGTCGGTGCCGGGGGCGGGGCTTACCGCGATGGGGGCGGGGCTTACCGGCTGAAGCCCGGTACAGTCGGCAACTTGCAGTGCATTGCGTAGCGTCGGTGCCGGGGGCGGGGCTTACCGCGATGGGGCGGGGCTTACCGGCTTAATCCCGGTACAGATGGAAACATGCAGTGCATTGCATAGCGTCGGTGCCGGGGGCGGGGCTTACCGCGATGGGGGCGGGGCTTACCGGCTGAAGCCCGGTACAGTCGGCAACTTGCAGTGCATTGCGTAGCGTCGGTGCCGGGGGCGGGGCTTACCGCGATGGGGCGGGGCTTACCGGCTTAATCCCGGTACAGATGGAAACATGCAGTGCATTGCATAGCGTCGGTGCCGGGGGCGGGGCTTACCGCGATGGGGGCGGGGCTTACCGGCTGAAGCCCGGTACAGTCGGCAACTTGCAGTGCATTGCGTAGCGTCGGTGCCGGGGGCGGGGCTTACCGCGATGGGGCGGGGCTTACCGGCTTAATCCCGGTACAGATGGAAACATGCAGTGCATTGCATAGCGTCGGGGCCGGGGGCGGGGCTTACCGCGATGGGGCGGGGCTTACCGGCTTAATCTTGGTACAGAGGGAAACATGCAGTGCATTGCATAGCGTCGGTGCCGGGGGCGGGGCTTACCGGCTTAAGCCGGGTACAGTCGGCAACATACAGTGCATTGCGTAGCGTCGGTGCCGGGGGCGGGGCTTACCGCGATGGGGGCGGGGCTTACAGGCTGAAGCCCGGTACAGTCGGCAACTTGCAGTGCATTGCGTAGCGTCGGTGCCGGGGGCGGGGCTTACCGCGATGGGGCGGGGCTTACCGGCTTAATCCCGGTACAGATGGAAACATGCAGTGCATTGCATAGCGTCGGTGCCGGGGGCGGGGCTTACCGCGATGGGGCGGGGCTTACCGGCTTAAGCCCGGTACAGATGGAAACATGCAGTGCATTGCATAGCGTCGGTGCCGGGGGCGGGGCTTACCGCGATGGGGGCGGGGCTTACCGGCTTAAGCCGGGTACAGTCGGCAACATACAGTGCATTGCGTAGCGTCGGTGCCGGGGGCGGGGCTGACCGCGATGGGTTGGGTTGGACCGCGATGGGGGCCTGGGTTCAACTCCCACTAAGGGCAAAAACCAAATTGCATTGCAGTGAATTACATAGCATTGGGTCGGCGCAGGGGGCGTGGCTTACCGGCTTAAGCCTGGTATGATTGGCCACGTGCATTGGCTGGGGGCGGGGCCTACCAGCTTAAGCCTGGTATGATTGGCCACGTGCATTGGCTGGGGGCGGGGCCTACCGGCTTAAGCCTGGTACAGTTGACAACATGAAATGCTTACTGCCACCTCTTCAGCAGACGCAACACTTCGTTACCTTTTGCGCTGGCGCCGCTGTTACTTCTCATGGCATAGCACCGCCATTTGTTTTATTGAACATGCCCCCCGCGATGGGGGCGTGGCTTACCGGCTTAAGCCCGGTACAGTCGGCAACTTGCAGTGCATTGCGTAGCGTCGGTGCCGGGGGCGGGGCTTACCGCGATGGGGGCGGGGCTTACCGGCTGAAGCCCGGTACAGTCGGCAACTTGCAGTGCATTGCGTAGCGTCGGTGCCGGGGGCGGGGCTTACCGCGATGGGGCGGGGCTTACCGGCTTAATCCCGGTACAGATGGAAACATGCAGTGCATTGCGTAGCGTCGGTGCCGGGGGCGGGGCTTACCGCGATGGGGCGGGGCTTACCGGCTTAATCCCGGTACAGATGGAAACATGCAGTGCATTGCATAGCGTCGGTGCCGGGGGCGGGGCATACCGCGATGGGGCGGGGCTTACCGCGTCATGCCAGGTACAGTGTGCAACTATGGCAACATGCAATGCTTACTGTCACCTTTTCAGCAGACGCAACCCATCACTTCCTTTGGCGCTGAAGCGGCTGCTACTTCTCATGACATAGCACCGCCACTTGTTTTTTAAACATGCCCCCATTTAAATTGCACTGGAGTAGAGGCAGCACGGTGGTTCATTGGTTAGCACAGTAGCCTTGCAGCGCTGGGGGCCTGGGTTCAACTCCCACTAAGGGCAAAAACCAAATTGCATTGCAGTGAATTACATAGCATTGGGTCGGCGCAGGGGGCGTGGCTTACCGGCTTAAGCCTGGTATGATTGGCCACGTGCATTGGCTGGGGGCGGGGCCTACCGGCTTAAGCCTGGTATGATTGGCCACGTGCATTGGCTGGGGGCGGGGCCTACCGGCTTAAGCCTGGTACAGTTGACAACATGAAATGCTTACTGCCACCTCTTCAGCAGACGCAACACTTCGTTACCTTTTGCGCTGGCGCCGCTGTTACTTCTCATGGCATAGCACCGCCATTTGTTTTATTGAACATGCCCCCCGCGATGGGGGCGTGGCTTACCGGCTTAAGCCCGGTACAGTCGGCAACTTGCAGTGCATTGCATAGCGTCGGTGCCGGGGGCGGGGCTTACCGCGATGGGGGCGGGGCTTACAGGCTGAAGCCCGGTACAGTCGGCAACTTGCAGTGCATTGCGTAGCGTCGGTGCCGGGGGCGGGGCTTACCGCGATGGGGCGGGGCTTACCGGCTGAAGCCCGGTACAGTCGGCAACTTGCAGTGCATTGCGTAGCGTCGGTGCCGGGGGCGGGGCTTACCGCGCTGGGGCGGGGCTTACCGGCTTAATCCCGGTACAGATGGAAACATGCAGTGCATTGCGGAGCGTCGGTGCCGGGGGCGGGGCTTACCGCGATGGGGCGGGGCTTACCGGCTTAATCCCGGTACAGATGGAAACATGCAGTGCATTGCATAGCGTCGGTGCCGGGGGCGGGGCTTACCGCGATGGGGCGGGGCTTACCGCGTCATGCCAGGTACAGTGTGCAACTATGGCAACATGCAATGCTTACTGTCACCTTTTCAGCAGACGCAACCCATCACTTCCTTTGGCGCTGAAGCGGCTGCTACTTCTCATGACATAGCACCGCCACTTGTTTTTTTAAACATGCCCCCATTTAAATTGCACTGGAGTAGAGGCAGCACGGTGGTTCATTGGTTAGCACAGTAGCCTTGCAGCGCTGGGGGCCTGGGTTCAACTCCCACTAAGGGCAAAAACCAAATTGCATTGCAGTGAATTACATAGCATTGGGTCGGCGCAGGGGGCGTGGCTTACCGGCTTAAGCCTGGTATGATTGGCCACGTGCATTGGCTGGGGGCGGGGCCTACCGGCTTAAGCCTGGTATGATTGGCCACGTGCATTGGCTGGGGGCGGGGCCTACCGGCTTAAGCCTGGTACAGTTGACAACATGAAATGCTTACTGCCACCTCTTCAGCAGACGCAACACTTCGTTACCTTTTGCGCTGGCGCCGCTGTTACTTCTCATGGCATAGCACCGCCATTTGTTTTATTGAACATGCCCCCCGCGATGGGGGCGTGGCTTACCGGCTTAAGCCCGGTACAGTCGGCAACTTGCAGTGCATTGCATAGCGTCGGTGCCGGGGGCGGGGCTTACCGCGATGGGGGCGGGGCTTACAGGCTGAAGCCCGGTACAGTCGGCAACTTGCAGTGCATTGCGTAGCGTCGGTGCCGGGGGCGGGGCTTACCGCGATGGGGCGGGGCTTACCGGCTTAATCCCGGTACAGATGGAAACATGCAGTGCATTGCATAGCGTCGGTGCCGGGGGCGGGGCTTACCGCGATGGGGGCGGGGCTTACCGGCTTAAGCCGGGTACAGTCGGCAACATACAGTGCATTGCGTAGCGTCGGTGCCGGGGGCGGGGCTTACCGCGATGGGGGCGGGGCTTACAGGCTGAAGCCCGGTACAGTCGGCAACTTGCAGTGCATTGCGTAGCGTCGGTGCCGGGGGCGGGGCTTACCGCGATGGGGGCGGGGCTTACAGGCTGAAGCCCGGTACAGTCGGCAACTTGCAGTGCATTGCGTAGCGTCGGTGCCGGGGGCGGGGCTTACCGCGATGGGGGCGGGGCTTACAGGCTGAAGCCCGGTACAGTCGGCAACTTGCAGTGCATTGCGTAGCGTCGGTGCCGGGGGCGGGGCTTACCGCGATGGGGGCGGGGCTTACCGGCTGAAGCCCGGTACAGTCGGCAACTTGCAGTGCATTGCGTAGCGTCGGTGCCGGGGGCGGGGCTTACCGCGATGGGGCGGGGCTTACCGGCTTAATCCCGGTACAGATGGAAACATGCAGTGCATTGCATAGCGTCGGTGCCGGGGGCGGGGCTTACCGCGATGGGGGCGGGGCTTACCGGCTGAAGCCCGGTACAGTCGGCAACTTGCAGTGCATTGCGTAGCGTCGGTGCCGGGGGCGGGGCTTACCGCGATGGGGGCGGGGCTTACCGGCTTAATCCCGGTACAGATGGAAACATGCAGTGCATTGCATAGCGTCGGTGCCGGGGGCGGGGCTTACCGCGATGGGGGCGGGGCTTACCGGCTGAAGCCCGGTACAGTCGGCAACTTGCAGTGCATTGCGTAGCGTCGGTGCCGGGGGCGGGGCTTACCGCGATGGGGCGGGGCTTACCGGCTTAATCCCGGTACAGATGGAAACATGCAGTGCATTGCATAGCGTCGGGGCCGGGGGCAGGGCTTACCGCGATGGGGCGGGGCTTACCGGCTTAATCTTGGTACAGATGGAAACATGCAGTGCATTGCATAGCGTCGGTGCCGGGGGCGGGGCTTACCGGCTTAAGCCGGGTACAGTCGGCAACATACAGTGCATTGCGTAGCGTCGGTGCCGGGGGCGGGGCTTACCGCGATGGGGGCGGGGCTTACAGGCTGAAGCCCGGTACAGTCGGCAACTTGCAGTGCATTGCGTAGCGTCGGTGCCGGGGGCGGGGCTTACCGCGATGGGGCGGGGCTTACCGGCTTAATCCCGGTACAGATGGAAACATGCAGTGCATTGCATAGCGTCGGTGCCGGGGGCGGGGCTTACCGCGATGGGGCGGGGCTTACCGGCTTAAGCCCGGTACAGATGGAAACATGCAGTGCATTGCATAGCGTCGGTGCCGGGGGCGGGGCTTACCGCGATGGGGGCGGGGCTTACCGGCTTAAGCCGGGTACAGTCGGCAACATACAGTGCATTGCGTAGCGTCGGTGCCGGGGGCGGGGCTGACCGCGATGGGTTGGGTTGGACCGCGATGGGGGCCTGGGTTCAACTCCCACTAAGGGCAAAAACCAAATTGCATTGCAGTGAATTACATAGCATTGGGTCGGCGCAGGGGGCGTGGCTTACCGGCTTAAGCCTGGTATGATTGGCCACGTGCATTGGCTGGGGGCGGGGCCTACCGGCTTAAGCCTGGTATGATTGGCCACGTGCATTGGCTGGGGGCGGGGCCTACCGGCTTAAGCCTGGTACAGTTGACAACATGAAATGCTTACTGCCACCTCTTCAGCAGACGCAACACTTCGTTACCTTTTGCGCTGGCGCCGCTGTTACTTCTCATGGCATAGCACCGCCATTTGTTTTATTGAACATGCCCCCCGCGATGGGGGCGTGGCTTACCGGCTTAAGCCCGGTACAGTCGGCAACTTGCAGTGCATTGCATAGCGTCGGTGCCGGGGGCGGGGCTTACCGCGATGGGGGCGGGGCTTACAGGCTGAAGCCCGGTACAGTCGGCAACTTGCAGTGCATTGCGTAGCGTCGGTGCCGGGGGCGGGGCTTACCGCGATGGGGCGGGGCTTACCGGCTGAAGCCCGGTACAGTCGGCAACTTGCAGTGCATTGCGTAGCGTCGGTGCCGGGGGCGGGGCTTACCGCGATGGGGCGGGGCTTACCGGCTTAATCCCGGTACAGATGGAAACATGCAGTGCATTGCGTAGCGTCGGTGCCGGGGGCGGGGCTTACCGCGATGGGGCGGGGCTTACCGGCTTAATCCCGGTACAGATGGAAACATGCAGTGCATTGCATAGCGTCGGTGCCGGGGGCGGGGCTTACCGCGATGGGGCGGGGCTTACCGCGTCATGCCAGGTACAGTGTGCAACTATGGCAACATGCAATGCTTACTGTCACCTTTTCAGCAGACGCAACCCATCACTTCCTTTGGCGCTGAAGCGGCTGCTACTTCTCATGACATAGCACCGCCACTTGTTTTTTAAACATGCCCCCATTTAAATTGCACTGGAGTAGAGGCAGCACGGTGGTTCATTGGTTAGCACAGTAGCCTTGCAGCGCTGGGGGCCTGGGTTCAACTCCCACTAAGGGCAAAAACCAAATTGCATTGCAGTGAATTACATAGCATTGGGTCGGCGCAGGGGGCGTGGCTTACCGGCTTAAGCCTGGTATGATTGGCCACGTGCATTGGCTGGGGGCGGGGCCTACCGGCTTAAGCCTGGTATGATTGGCCACGTGCATTGGCTGGGGGCGGGGCCTACCGGCTTAAGCCTGGTACAGTTGACAACATGAAATGCTTACTGCCACCTCTTCAGCAGACGCAACACTTCGTTACCTTTTGCGCTGGCGCCGCTGTTACTTCTCATGGCATAGCACCGCCATTTGTTTTATTGAACATGCCCCCCGCGATGGGGGCGTGGCTTACCGGCTTAAGCCCGGTACAGTCGGCAACTTGCAGTGCATTGCATAGCGTCGGTGCCGGGGGCGGGGCTTACCGCGATGGGGGCGGGGCTTACAGGCTGAAGCCCGGTACAGTCGGCAACTTGCAGTGCATTGCGTAGCGTCGGTGCCGGGGGCGGGGCTTACCGCGATGGGGCGGGGCTTACCGGCTTAATCCCGGTACAGATGGAAACATGCAGTGCATTGCATAGCGTCGGTGCCGGGGGCGGGGCTTACCGCGATGGGGGCGGGGCTTACCGGCTTAAGCCGGGTACAGTCGGCAACATACAGTGCATTGCGTAGCGTCGGTGCCGGGGGCGGGGCTTACCGCGATGGGGGCGGGGCTTACAGGCTGAAGCCCGGTACAGTCGGCAACTTGCAGTGCATTGCGTAGCGTCGGTGCCGGGGGCGGGGCTTACCGCGATGGGGGCGGGGCTTACAGGCTGAAGCCCGGTACAGTCGGCAACTTGCAGTGCATTGCGTAGCGTCGGTGCCGGGGGCGGGGCTTACCGCGATGGGGGCGGGGCTTACAGGCTGAAGCCCGGTACAGTCGGCAACTTGCAGTGCATTGCGTAGCGTCGGTGCCGGGGGCGGGGCTTACCGCGATGGGGGCGGGGCTTACCGGCTGAAGCCCGGTACAGTCGGCAACTTGCAGTGCATTGCGTAGCGTCGGTGCCGGGGGCGGGGCTTACCGCGATGGGGCGGGGCTTACCGGCTTAATCCCGGTACAGATGGAAACATGCAGTGCATTGCATAGCGTCGGTGCCGGGGGCGGGGCTTACCGCGATGGGGGCGGGGCTTACCGGCTGAAGCCCGGTACAGTCGGCAACTTGCAGTGCATTGCGTAGCGTCGGTGCCGGGGGCGGGGCTTACCGCGATGGGGCGGGGCTTACCGGCTTAATCCCGGTACAGATGGAAACATGCAGTGCATTGCATAGCGTCGGTGCCGGGGGCGGGGCTTACCGCGATGGGGGCGGGGCTTACCGGCTGAAGCCCGGTACAGTCGGCAACTTGCAGTGCATTGCGTAGCGTCGGTGCCGGGGGCGGGGCTTACCGCGATGGGGCGGGGCTTACCGGCTTAATCCCGGTACAGATGGAAACATGCAGTGCATTGCATAGCGTCGGGGCCGGGGGCAGGGCTTACCGCGATGGGGCGGGGCTTACCGGCTTAATCTTGGTACAGATGGAAACATGCAGTGCATTGCATAGCGTCGGTGCCGGGGGCGGGGCTTACCGGCTTAAGCCGGGTACAGTCGGCAACATACAGTGCATTGCGTAGCGTCGGTGCCGGGGGCGGGGCTTACCGCGATGGGGGCGGGGCTTACAGGCTGAAGCCCGGTACAGTCGGCAACTTGCAGTGCAGTGCGTAGCGTCGGTGCCGGGGGGCGGGGCTTACCGCGATGGGGCGGGGCTTACCGGCTTAATCCCGGTACAGATGGAAACATGCAGTGCATTGCATAGCGTCGGTGCCGGGGGCGGGGGCTTACCGCGATGGGGCGGGGCTTACCGGCTTAAGCCCGGTACAGATGGAAACATGCAGTGCATTGCATAGCGTCGGTGCCGGGGGCGGGGCTTACCGCGATGGGGGCGGGGCTTACCGGCTTAAGCCGGGTACAGTCGGCAACATACAGTGCATTGCGTAGCGTCGGTGCCGGGGGCGGGGCTGACCGCGATGGGTTGGGTTGGACCGCGATGGGGGCCTGGGTTCAACTCCCACTAAGGGCAAAAACCAAATTGCATTGCAGTGAATTACATAGCATTGGGTCGGCGCAGGGGGCGTGGCTTACCGGCTTAAGCCTGGTATGATTGGCCACGTGCATTGGCTGGGGGCGGGGCCTACCGGCTTAAGCCTGGTATGATTGGCCACGTGCATTGGCTGGGGGCGGGGCCTACCGGCTTAAGCCTGGTACAGTTGACAACATGAAATGCTTACTGCCACCTCTTCAGCAGACGCAACACTTCGTTACCTTTTGCGCTGGCGCCGCTGTTACTTCTCATGGCATAGCACCGCCATTTGTTTTATTGAACATGCCCCCCGCGATGGGGGCGTGGCTTACCGGCTTAAGCCCGGTACAGTCGGCAACTTGCAGTGCATTGCGTAGCGTCGGTGCCGGGGGCGGGGCTTCCCGCGATGGGGGCGGGGCTTACCGGCTGAAGCCCGGTCCAGTCGGCAACTTGCAGTGCATTGCGTAGCGTCGGTGCCGGGGGCGGGGCTTACCGCGATGGGGCGGGGCTTACCGGCTTAATCCCGGTACAGATGGAAACATGCAGTGCATTGCGTAGCGTCGGTGCCGGGGGCGGGGCTTACCGCGATGGGGCGGGGCTTACCGGCTTAATCCCGGTACAGATGGAAACATGCAGTGCATTGCATAGCGTCGGTGCCGGGGGCGGGGCATACCGCGATGGGGCGGGGCTTACCGCGTCATGCCAGGTACAGTGTGCAACTATGGCAACATGCAATGCTTACTGTCACCTTTTCAGCAGACGCAACCCATCACTTCCTTTGGCGCTGAAGCGGCTGCTACTTCTCATGACATAGCACCGCCACTTGTTTTTTAAACATGCCCCCATTTAAATTGCACTGGAGTAGAGGCAGCACGGTGGTTCATTGGTTAGCACAGTAGCCTTGCAGCGCTGGGGGCCTGGGTTCAACTCCCACTAAGGGCAAAAACCAAATGCATTGCAGTGAATTACATAGCATTGGGTCGGCGCAGGGGGCGTGGCTTACCGGCTTAAGCCTGGTATGATTGGCCCGTGCATTGGCTGGGGGCGGGGCCTACCGGCTTAAGCCTGGTATGCTTGGCCTCGTGCATTGGCTGGGGGCGGGGCCTACCGGCTTAAGCCTGGTACAGTTGACAACATGAAATGCTTACTGCCACCTCTTCAGCAGACGCAACACTTCGTTACCTTTTGCGCTGGCGCCGCTGTTACTTCTCATGGCATAGCACCGCCATTTGTTTTATTGAACATGCCCCCCGCGATGGGGCGTGGCTTACCGGCTTAAGCCCGGTACAGTCGGCAACTTGCAGTGCATTGCATAGCGTCGGTGCCGGGGGCGGGGCTTACCGCGATGGGGGCGGGGCTTACAGGCTGAAGCCCGGTACAGTCGGCAACTTGCAGTGCATTGCGTAGCGTCGGTGCCGGGGGCGGGCTTACCGCGATGGGGCGGGGCTTACCGGCTGAAGCCGGTACAGTCGGCAACTTGCAGTGCATTGCGTAGCGTCGGTGCCGGGGGCGGGCTTACCGCGATGGGCGGGGCTTACCGGCTTAATCCCGGTACAGATGGAAACATGCAGTGCATTGCGTAGCGTCGGTGCCGGGGGCGGGGCTTACCGCGATGGGGCGGGGCTTACCGGCTAAATCCAGGTACAGATGGAAACATGCAGTGCATTGCATAGCGTCGGTGCCGGGGGCGGGGCTTACCGCGATGGGGCGGGGCTTACCGCGTCATGCCAGGTACAGTGTGCAACTATGGCAACATGCAATGCTTACTGTCACCTTTTCAGCAGACGCAACCCATCACTTCCTTTGGCGCTGAAGCGGCTGCTACTTCTCATGACATAGCACCGCCACTTGTTTTTTAAACATGCCCCCATTTAAATTGCACTGGAGTAGAGGCAGCACGGTGGTTCAGTGGTTAGCACAGTAGCCTTGCAGCGCTGGGGGCCTGGGTTCAACTCCCACTAAGGGCAAAAACCAAATTGCATTGCAGTGAATTACATAGCATTGGGTCGGCGCAGGGGGCGTGGCTTACCGGCTTAAGCCTGGTATGATTGGCCACGTGCACTGGCTGGGGGCGGGGCCTACCGGCTTAAGCCTGGTATGATTGGCCACGTGCATTGGCTGGGGGCGGGGCCTACCGGCTTAAGCCTGGTACAGTTGACAACATGAAATGCTTACTGCCACCTCTTCAGCAGACGCAACACTTCGTTACCTTTTGCGCTGGCGCCGCTGTTACTTCTCATGGCATAGCACCGCCATTTGTTTTATTGAACATGCCCCCGCGATGGGGGCGTGGCTTACCGGCTTAAGCCCGGTACAGTCGGCAACTTGCAGTGCATTGCATAGCGTCGGTGCCGGGGGCGGGGCTTACCGCGATGGGGGCGGGGCTTACAGGCTGAAGCCCGGTACAGTCGGCAACTTGCAGTGCATTGCGTAGCGTCGGTGCCGGGGGCGGGGCTTACCGCGATGGGGCGGGGCTTACCGGCTTAATCCCGGTACAGATGGAAACATGCAGTGCATTGCATAGCGTCGGTGCCGGGGGCGGGGCTTACCGCGATGGGGGCGGGGCTTACCGGCTTAAGCCGGGTACAGTCGGCAACATACAGTGCATTGCGTAGCGTCGGTGCCGGGGGCGGGGCTTACCGCGATGGGGGCGGGGCTTACAGGCTGAAGCCCGGTACAGTCGGCAACTTGCAGTGCATTGCGTAGCGTCGGTGCCGGGGGCGGGGCTTACCGCGATGGGGGCGGGGCTTACAGGCTGAAGCCCGGTACAGTCGGCAACTTGCAGTGCATTGCGTAGCGTCGGTGCCGGGGGCGGGGCTTACCGCGATGGGGGCGGGGCTTACAGGCTGAAGCCCGGTACAGTCGGCAACTTGCAGTGCATTGCGTAGCGTCGGTGCCGGGGGCGGGGCTTACCGCGATGGGGGCGGGGCTTACCGGCTGAAGCCCGGTACAGTCGGCAACTTGCAGTGCATTGCGTAGCGTCGGTGCCGGGGGCGGGGCTTACCGCGATGGGGCGGGGCTTACCGGCTTAATCCCGGTACAGATGGAAACATGCAGTGCATTGCATAGCGTCGGTGCCGGGGGCGGGGCTTACCGCGATGGGGGCGGGGCTTACCGGCTGAAGCCCGGTACAGTCGGCAACTTGCAGTGCATTGCGTAGCGTCGGTGCCGGGGGCGGGGCTTACCGCGATGGGGCGGGGCTTACCGGCTTAATCCCGGTACAGATGGAAACATGCAGTGCATTGCATAGCGTCGGTGCCGGGGGCGGGGCTTACCGCGATGGGGGCGGGGCTTACCGGCTGAAGCCGGGAACAGTCGGCACTTGCAGTGCATTGCGTAGCGTCGGTGCCGGGGGCGGGGCTTACCGCGATGGGGAGGGGGCTTACCGGCTTAATCCCGGTACAGATGGAAACATGCAGTGCATTGCATAGCGTCGGGGCCGGGGGCAGGGCTTACCGCGATGGGGCGGGGCTTACCGGCTTAATCTTGGTACAGATGGAAACATGCAGTGCATTGCATAGCGTCGGTGCCGGGGGCGGGGCTTACCGGCTTAAGCCGGGTACAGTCGGCAACATACAGTGCATTGCGTAGCGTCGGTGCCGGGGGCGGGGCTTACCGCGATGGGGGCGGGGCTTACAGGCTGAAGCCCGGTACAGTCGGCAACTTGCAGTGCATTGCGTAGCGTCGGTGCCGGGGGCGGGGCTTACCGCGATGGGGCGGGGCTTACCGGCTTAATCCCGGTACAGATGGAAACATGCAGTGCATTGCATAGCGTCGGTGCCGGGGGCGGGGCTTACCGCGATGGGGCGGGGCTTACCGGCTTAAGCCCGGTACAGATGGAAACATGCAGTGCATTGCATAGCGTCGGTGCCGGGGGCGGGGCTTACCGCGATGGGGGCGGGGCTTACCGGCTTAAGCCGGGTACAGTCGGCAACATACAGTGCATTGCGTAGCGTCGGTGCCGGGGGCGGGGCTGACCGCGATGGGTTGGGTTGGACCGCGATGGGGGCCTGGGTTCAACTCCCACTAAGGGCAAAAACCAAATTGCATTGCAGTGAATTACATAGCATTGGGTCGGCGCAGGGGGCGTGGCTTACCGGCTTAAGCCTGGTATGATTGGCCACGTGCATTGGCTGGGGGCGGGGCCTACCGGCTTAAGCCTGGTATGATTGGCCACGTGCATTGGCTGGGGGCGGGGCCTACCGGCTTAAGCCTGGTACAGTTGACAACATGAAATGCTTACTGCCACCTCTTCAGCAGACGCAACACTTCGTTACCTTTTGCGCTGGCGCCGCTGTTACTTCTCATGGCATAGCACCGCCATTTGTTTTATTGAACATGCCCCCCGCGATGGGGGCGTGGCTTACCGGCTTAAGCCCGGTACAGTCGGCAACTTGCAGTGCATTGCATAGCGTCGGTGCCGGGGGCGGGGCTTACCGCGATGGGGGCGGGGCTTACAGGCTGAAGCCCGGTACAGTCGGCAACTTGCAGTGCATTGCGTAGCGTCGGTTGCCGGGGGCGGGGCTTACCGCGATGGGGCGGGGCTTACCGGCTGAAGCCCGGTACAGTCGGCAACTTGCAGTGCATTGCGTAGCGTCGGTGCCGGGGGCGGGGCTTACCGCGATGGGGCGGGGCTTACCGGCTTAATCCCGGTACAGATGGAAACATGCAGTGCATTGCGTAGCGTCGGTGCCGGGGGCGGGGCTTACCGCGATGGGGCGGGGCTTACCGGCTTAATCCCGGTACAGATGGAAACATGCAGTGCATTGCATAGCGTCGGTGCCGGGGGCGGGGCTTACCGCGATGGGGCGGGGCTTACCGCGTCATGCCAGGTACAGTGTGCAACTATGGCAACATGCAATGCTTACTGTCACCTTTTCAGCAGACGCAACCCATCACTTCCTTTGGCGCTGAAGCGGCTGCTACTTCTCATGACATAGCACCGCCACTTGTTTTTTAAACATGCCCCCATTTAAATTGCACTGGAGTAGAGGCAGCACGGTGGTTCATTGGTTAGCACAGTAGCCTTGCAGCGCTGGGGGCCTGGGTTCAACTCCCACTAAGGGCAAAAACCAAATTGCATTGCAGTGAATTACATAGCATTGGGTCGGCGCAGGGGGCGTGGCTTACCGGCTTAAGCCTGGTATGATTGGCCACGTGCATTGGCTGGGGGCGGGGCCTACCGGCTTAAGCCTGGTATGATTGGCCACGTGCATTGGCTGGGGGCGGGGCCTACCGGCTTAAGCCTGGTACAGTTGACAACATGAAATGCTTACTGCCACCTCTTCAGCAGACGCAACACTTCGTTACCTTTTGCGCTGGCGCCGCTGTTACTTCTCATGGCATAGCACCGCCATTTGTTTTATTGAACATGCCCCCCGCGATGGGGGCGTGGCTTACCGGCTTAAGCCCGGTACAGTCGGCAACTTGCAGTGCATTGCATAGCGTCGGTGCCGGGGGCGGGGCTTACCGCGATGGGGGCGGGGCTTACAGGCTGAAGCCCGGTACAGTCGGCAACTTGCAGTGCATTGCGTAGCGTCGGTGCCGGGGGCGGGCTTACCGCGATGGGGCGGGGCTTACCGGCTTAATCCCGGTACAGATGGAAACATGCAGTGCATTGCATAGCGTCGGTGCCGGGGGCGGGGCTTACCGCGATGGGGGCGGGGCTTACCGGCTTAAGCCGGGTACAGTCGGCAACATACAGTGCATTGCGTAGCGTCGGTGCCGGGGGCGGGGCTTACCGCGATGGGGGCGGGGCTTACCGGCTGAAGCCCGGTACAGTCGGCAACTTGCAGTGCATTGCGTAGCGTCGGTGCCGGGGGCGGGGCTTACCGCGATGGGGGCGGGGCTTACAGGCTGAAGCCCGGTACAGTCGGCAACTTGCAGTGCATTGCGTAGCGTCGGTGCCGGGGGCGGGGCTTACCGCGATGGGGGCGGGGCTTACAGGCTGAAGCCCGGTACAGTCGGCAACTTGCAGTGCATTGCGTAGCGTCGGTGCCGGGGGCGGGGCTTACCGGGTTGGGGGCGGGGCTTACCGGCTGAAGCCCGGTACAGTCGGCAACTTGCAGTGCATTGCGTAGCGTCGGTGCCGGGGGGGCGGGGCTTACCGCGATGGGGCGGGGCTTACCGGCTTAATCCCGGTACAGATGGAAACATGCAGTGCATTGCATAGCGTCGGTGCCGGGGGCGGGGCTTACCGCGATGGGGGCGGGGCTTACCGGCTGAAGCCCGGTACAGTCGGCAACTTGCAGTGCATTGCGTAGCGTCGGTGCCGGGGGCGGGGCTTACCGCGATGGGGCGGGGCTTACCGGCTTAATCCCGGTACAGATGGAAACATGCAGTGCATTGCATAGCGTCGGTGCCGGGGGCGGGGCTTACCGCGATGGGGGCGGGGCTTACCGGCTGAAGCCCGGTACAGTCGGCAACTTGCAGTGCATTGCGTAGCGTCGGTGCCGGGGGCGGGGCTTACCGCGATGGGGCGGGGCTTACCGGCTTAATCCCGGTACAGATGGAAACATGCAGTGCATTGCATAGCGTCGGGGCCGGGGGCAGGGCTTACCGCGATGGGGCGGGGCTTACCGGCTTAATCTTGGTACAGATGGAAACATGCAGTGCATTGCATAGCGTCGGTGCCGGGGGCGGGGCTTACCGGCTTAAGCCGGGTACAGTCGGCAACATACAGTGCATTGCGTAGCGTCGGTGCCGGGGGCGGGGCTTACCGCGATGGGGGCGGGGCTTACAGGCTGAAGCCCGGTACAGTCGGCAACTTGCAGTGCATTGCGTAGCGTCGGTGCCGGGGGCGGGGCTTACCGCGATGGGGCGGGGCTTACCGGCTTAATCCCGGTACAGATGGAAACATGCAGTGCATTGCATAGCGTCGGTGCCGGGGGCGGGGCTTACCGCGATGGGGCGGGGCTTACCGGCTTAAGCCCGGTACAGATGGAAACATGCAGTGCATTGCATAGCGTCGGTGCCGGGGGGCGGGGCTTACCGCGATGGGGGCGGGGCT
Organism: Dendropsophus ebraccatus; assembly: GCF_027789765.1. Classification (NCBI taxonomy): domain Eukaryota; kingdom Metazoa; phylum Chordata; class Amphibia; order Anura; family Hylidae; genus Dendropsophus; species Dendropsophus ebraccatus. The sequence continues at coordinate 67,713 of NW_027209961.1, read as the reverse complement.
TACCGGCTTAAGCCGGGTACAGTCGGCAACATACAGTGCATTGCGTAGCGTCGGTGCCGGGGGCGGGGCTGACCGCGATGGGTTGGGTTGGACCGCGATGGGGGCCTGGGTTCAACTCCCACTAAGGGCAAAAACCAAATTGCATTGCAGTGAATTACATAGCATTGGGTCGGCGCAGGGGGCGTGGCTTACCGGCTTAAGCCTGGTATGATTGGCCACGTGCATTGGCTGGGGGCGGGGGCCTACCGGCTTAAGCCTGGTATGATTGGCCACGTGCATTGGCTGGGGGCGGGGCCTACCGGCTTAAGCCTGGTACAGTTGACAACATGAAATGCTTACTGCCACCTCTTCAGCAGACGCAACACTTCGTTACCTTTTGCGCTGGCGCCGCTGTTACTTCTCATGGCATAGCACCGCCATTTGTTTTATTGAACATGCCCCCCGCGATGGGGGCGTGGCTTACCGGCTTAAGCCCGGTACAGTCGGCAACTTGCAGTGCATTGCATAGCGTCGGTGCCGGGGGCGGGGCTTACCGCGATGGGGGCGGGGCTTACAGGCTGAAGCCCGGTACAGTCGGCAACTTGCAGTGCATTGCGTAGCGTCGGTGCCGGGGGCGGGGCTTACCGCGATGGGGCGGGGCTTACCGGCTGAAGCCCGGTACAGTCGGCAACTTGCAGTGCATTGCGTAGCGTCGGTGCCGGGGGCGGGGCTTACCGCGATGGGGCGGGGCTTACCGGCTTAATCCCGGTACAGATGGAAACATGCAGTGCATTGCGTAGCGTCGGTGCCGGGGGCGGGGCTTACCGCGATGGGGCGGGGCTTACCGGCTTAATCCCGGTACAGATGGAAACATGCAGTGCATTGCATAGCGTCGGTGCCGGGGGCGGGGCTTACCGCGATGGGGCGGGGCTTACCGCGTCATGCCAGGTACAGTGTGCAACTATGGCAACATGCAATGCTTACTGTCACCTTTTCAGCAGACGCAACCCATCACTTCCTTTGGCGCTGAAGCGGCTGCTACTTCTCATGACATAGCACCGCCACTTGTTTTTTAAACATGCCCCCATTTAAATTGCACTGGAGTAGAGGCAGCACGGTGGTTCATTGGTTAGCACAGTAGCCTTGCAGCGCTGGGGGCCTGGGTTCAACTCCCACTAAGGGCAAAAACCAAATTGCATTGCAGTGAATTACATAGCATTGGGTCGGCGCAGGGGCGTGGCTTACCGGCTTAAGCCTGGTATGATTGGCCACGTGCATTGGCTGGGGGCGGGGGCCTACCGGCTTAAGCCTGGTATGATTGGCCACGTGCATTGGCTGGGGGCGGGGCCTACCGGCTTAAGCCTGGTACAGTTGACAACATGAAATGCTTACTGCCACCTCTTCAGCAGACGCAACACTTCGTTACCTTTTGCGCTGGCGCCGCTGTTACTTCTCATGGCATAGCACCGCCATTTGTTTTATTGAACATGCCCCCCGCGATGGGGGCGTGGCTTACCGGCTTAAGCCCGGTACAGTCGGCAACTTGCAGTGCATTGCATAGCGTCGGTGCCGGGGGCGGGGCTTACCGCGATGGGGGCGGGGCTTACAGGCTGAAGCCCGGTACAGTCGGCAACTTGCAGTGCATTGCGTAGCGTCGGTGCCGGGGGCGGGGCTTACCGCGATGGGGCGGGGCTTACCGGCTTAATCCCGGTACAGATGGAAACATGCAGTGCATTGCATAGCGTCGGTGCCGGGGGCGGGGCTTACCGCGATGGGGGCGGGGCTTACCGGCTTAAGCCGGGTACAGTCGGCAACATACAGTGCATTGCGTAGCGTCGGTGCCGGGGGCGGGGCTTACCGCGATGGGGGCGGGCATTACAGGATGAAGCCCGGTACAGTCGGCAACTTGCAGTGCATTGCGTAGCGTCGGTGCCGGGGGCGGGGCTTACCGCGATGGGGGCGGGGCTTACAGGCTGAAGCCCGGTACAGTCGGCAACTTGCAGTGCATTGCGTAGCGTCGGTGCCGGGGGCGGGGCTTACCGCGATGGGGGCGGGGCTTACAGGCTGAAGCCCGGTACAGTCGGCAACTTGCAGTGCATTGCGTAGCGTCGGTGCCGGGGGCGGGGCTTACCGCGATGGGGGCGGGGCTTACCGGCTGAAGCCCGGTACAGTCGGCAACTTGCAGTGCATTGCGTAGCGTCGGTGCCGGGGGCGGGGCTTACCGCGATGGGGCGGGGCTTACCGGCTTAATCCCGGTACAGATGGAAACATGCAGTGCATTGCATAGCGTCGGTGCCGGGGGCGGGGCTTACCGCGATGGGGGCGGGGCTTACCGGCTGAAGCCCGGTACAGTCGGCAACTTGCAGTGCATTGCGTAGCGTCGGTGCCGGGGGCGGGGCTTACCGCGATGGGGCGGGGCTTACCGGCTTAATCCCGGTACAGATGGAAACATGCAGTGCATTGCATAGCGTCGGTGCCGGGGGGCGGGGCTTACCGCGATGGGGGCGGGGCTTACCGGCTGAAGCCCGGTACAGTCGGCAACTTGCAGTGCATTGCGTAGCGTCGGTGCCGGGGGCGGGGCTTACCGCGATGGGGCGGGGCTTACCGGCTTAATCCCGGTACAGATGGAAACATGCAGTGCATTGCATAGCGTCGGGGCCGGGGGCAGGGCTTACCGCGATGGGGCGGGGCTTACCGGCTTAATCTTGGTACAGATGGAAACATGCAGTGCATTGCATAGCGTCGGTGCCGGGGGCGGGGCTTACCGGCTTAAGCCGGGTACAGTCGGCAACATACAGTGCATTGCGTAGCGTCGGTGCCGGGGGCGGGGCTTACCGCGATGGGGGCGGGGCTTACAGGCTGAAGCCCGGTACAGTCGGCAACTTGCAGTGCATTGCGTAGCGTCGGTGCCGGGGGCGGGGCTTACCGCGATGGGGCGGGGCTTACCGGCTTAATCCCGGTACAGATGGAAACATGCAGTGCATTGCATAGCGTCGGTGCCGGGGGCGGGGCTTACCGCGATGGGGCGGGGCTTACCGGCTTAAGCCCGGTACAGATGGAAACATGCAGTGCATTGCATAGCGTCGGTGCCGGGGGCGGGGCTTACCGCGATGGGGGCGGGGCTTACCGGCTTAAGCCGGGTACAGTCGGCAACATACAGTGCATTGCGTAGCGTCGGTGCCGGGGGCGGGGCTGACCGCGATGGGTTGGGTTGGACCGCGATGGGGGCCTGGGTTCAACTCCCACTAAGGGCAAAAACCAAATTGCATTGCAGTGAATTACATAGCATTGGGTCGGCGCAGGGGGCGTGGCTTACCGGCTTAAGCCTGGTATGATTGGCCACGTGCATTGGCTGGGGGCGGGGCCTACCGGCTTAAGCCTGGTATGATTGGCCACGTGCATTGGCTGGGGGCGGGGCCTACCGGCTTAAGCCTGGTACAGTTGACAACATGAAATGCTTACTGCCACCTCTTCAGCAGACGCAACACTTCGTTACCTTTTGCGCTGGCGCCGCTGTTACTTCTCATGGCATAGCACCGCCATTTGTTTTATTGAACATGCCCCCCGCGATGGGGGCGTGGCTTACCGGCTTAAGCCCGGTACAGTCGGCAACTTGCAGTGCATTGCATAGCGTCGGTGCCGGGGGCGGGGCTTACCGCGATGGGGGCGGGGCTTACAGGCTGAAGCCCGGTACAGTCGGCAACTTGCAGTGCATTGCGTAGCGTCGGTGCCGGGGGCGGGGCTTACCGCGATGGGGCGGGGCTTACCGGCTGAAGCCCGGTACAGTCGGCAACTTGCAGTGCATTGCGTAGCGTCGGTGCCGGGGGCGGGGCTTACCGCGATGGGGCGGGGCTTACCGGCTTAATCCCGGTACAGATGGAAACATGCAGTGCATTGCGTAGCGTCGGTGCCGGGGGCGGGGCTTACCGCGATGGGGCGGGGCTTACCGGCTTAATCCCGGTACAGATGGAAACATGCAGTGCATTGCATAGCGTCGGTGCCGGGGGCGGGGCTTACCGCGATGGGGCGGGGCTTACCGCGTCATGCCAGGTACAGTGTGCAACTATGGCAACATGCAATGCTTACTGTCACCTTTTCAGCAGACGCAACCCATCACTTCCTTTGGCGCTGAAGCGGCTGCTACTTCTCATGACATAGCACCGCCACTTGTTTTTTAAACATGCCCCCATTTAAATTGCACTGGAGTAGAGGCAGCACGGTGGTTCATTGGTTAGCACAGTAGCCTTGCAGCGCTGGGGGCCTGGGTTCAACTCCCACTAAGGGCAAAAACCAAATTGCATTGCAGTGAATTACATAGCATTGGGTCGGCGCAGGGGGCGTGGCTTACCGGCTTAAGCCTGGTATGATTGGCCACGTGCATTGGCTGGGGGCGGGGCCTACCGGCTTAAGCCTGGTATGATTGGCCACGTGCATTGGCTGGGGGCGGGGCCTACCGGCTTAAGCCTGGTACAGTTGACAACATGAAATGCTTACTGCCACCTCTTCAGCAGACGCAACACTTCGTTACCTTTTGCGCTGGCGCCGCTGTTACTTCTCATGGCATAGCACCGCCATTTGTTTTATTGAACATGCCCCCCGCGATGGGGGCGTGGCTTACCGGCTTAAGCCCGGTACAGTCGGCAACTTGCAGTGCATTGCATAGCGTCGGTGCCGGGGGCGGGGCTTACCGCGATGGGGGCGGGGCTTACAGGCTGAAGCCCGGTACAGTCGGCAACTTGCAGTGCATTGCGTAGCGTCGGTGCCGGGGGCGGGGCTTACCGCGATGGGGCGGGGCTTACCGGCTTAATCCCGGTACAGATGGAAACATGCAGTGCATTGCATAGCGTCGGTGCCGGGGGCGGGGCTTACCGCGATGGGGGCGGGGCTTACCGGCTTAAGCCGGGTACAGTCGGCAACATACAGTGCATTGCGTAGCGTCGGTGCCGGGGGCGGGGCTTACCGCGATGGGGGCGGGGCTTACAGGCTGAAGCCCGGTACAGTCGGCAACTTGCAGTGCATTGCGTAGCGTCGGTGCCGGGGGCGGGGCTTACCGCGATGGGGGCGGGGCTTACAGGCTGAAGCCCGGTACAGTCGGCAACTTGCAGTGCATTGCGTAGCGTCGGTGCCGGGGGCGGGGCTTACCGCGATGGGGGCGGGGCTTACAGGCTGAAGCCCGGTACAGTCGGCAACTTGCAGTGCATTGCGTAGCGTCGGTGCCGGGGGCGGGGCTTACCGCGATGGGGGCGGGGCTTACCGGCTGAAGCCCGGTACAGTCGGCAACTTGCAGTGCATTGCGTAGCGTCGGTGCCGGGGGCGGGGCTTACCGCGATGGGGCGGGGCTTACCGGCTTAATCCCGGTACAGATGGAAACATGCAGTGCATTGCATAGCGTCGGTGCCGGGGGCGGGGCTTACCGCGATGGGGGCGGGGCTTACCGGCTGAAGCCCGGTACAGTCGGCAACTTGCAGTGCATTGCGTAGCGTCGGTGCCGGGGGCGGGGCTTACCGCGATGGGGCGGGGCTTACCGGCTTAATCCCGGTACAGATGGAAACATGCAGTGCATTGCATAGCGTCGGTGCCGGGGGCGGGGCTTACCGCGATGGGGGCGGGGCTTACCGGCTGAAGCCCGGTACAGTCGGCAACTTGCAGTGCATTGCGTAGCGTCGGTGCCGGGGGCGGGGCTTACCGCGATGGGGCGGGGCTTACCGGCTTAATCCCGGTACAGATGGAAACATGCAGTGCATTGCATAGCGTCGGGGCCGGGGGCAGGGCTTACCGCGATGGGGCGGGGCTTACCGGCTTAATCTTGGTACAGATGGAAACATGCAGTGCATTGCATAGCGTCGGTGCCGGGGGCGGGGCTTACCGGCTTAAGCCGGGTACAGTCGGCAACATACAGTGCATTGCGTAGCGTCGGTGCCGGGGCGGGGCTTACCGCGATGGGGGCGGGGCTTACAGGCTGAAGCCCGGTACAGTCGGCAACTTGCAGTGCATTGCGTAGCGTCGGTGCCGGGGGCGGGGCTTACCGCGATGGGGCGGGGCTTACCGGCTTAAGCCCGGTACAGATGGAAACATGCAGTGCATTGCATAGCGTCGGTGCCGGGGGCGGGGCTTACCGCGATGGGGCGGGGCTTACCGGCTTAAGCCCGGTACAGTAGGAAACATGCAGTGCATTGCATAGCGTCGGTGCCGGGGGCGGGGCTTACCGCGATGGGGGCGGGGCTTACCGGCTTAAGCCGGGTACAGTCGGCAACATACAGTGCATTGCGTAGCGTCGGTGCCGGGGGCGGGGCTGACCGCGATGGGTTGGGTTGGACCGCGATGGGGGCCTGGGTTCAACTCCCACTAAGGGCAAAAACCAAATTGCATTGCAGTGAATTACATAGCATTGGGTCGGCGCAGGGGGCGTGGCTTACCGGCTTAAGCCTGGTATGATTGGCCACGTGCATTGGCTGGGGGCGGGGCCTACCGGCTTAAGCCTGGTATGATTGGCCACGTGCATTGGCTGGGGGCGGGGCCTACCGGCTTAAGCCTGGTACAGTTGACAACATGAAATGCTTACTGCCACCTCTTCAGCAGACGCAACACTTCGTTACCTTTTGCGCTGGCGCCGCTGTTACTTCTCATGGCATAGCACCGCCATTTGTTTTATTGAACATGCCCCCCGCGATGGGGGCGTGGCTTACCGGCTTAAGCCCGGTACAGTCGGCAACTTGCAGTGCATTGCATAGCGTCGGTGCCGGGGGCGGGGCTTACCGCGATGGGGGCGGGGCTTACAGGCTGAAGCCCGGTACAGTCGGCAACTTGCAGTGCATTGCGTAGCGTCGGTGCCGGGGGCGGGGCTTACCGCGATGGGGCGGGGCTTACCGGCTGAAGCCCGGTACAGTCGGCAACTTGCAGTGCATTGCGTAGCGTCGGTGCCGGGGGCGGGGCTTACCGCGATGGGGCGGGGCTTACCGGCTTAATCCCGGTACAGATGGAAACATGCAGTGCATTGCGTAGCGTCGGTGCCGGGGGCGGGGCTTACCGCGATGGGGCGGGGCTTACCGGCTTAATCCCGGTACAGATGGAAACATGCAGTGCATTGCATAGCGTCGGTGCCGGGGGCGGGGCTTACCGCGATGGGGCGGGGCTTACCGCGTCATGCCAGGTACAGTGTGCAACTATGGCAACATGCAATGCTTACTGTCACCTTTTCAGCAGACGCAACCCATCACTTCCTTTGGCGCTGAAGCGGCTGCTACTTTCTCATGACATAGCACCGCCACTTGTTTTTTAAACATGCCCCCATTTAAATTGCACTGGAGTAGAGGCAGCACGGTGGTTCATTGGTTAGCACAGTAGCCTTGCAGCGCTGGGGGCCTGGGTTCAACTCCCACTAAGGGCAAAAACCAAATTGCATTGCAGTGAATTACATAGCATTGGGTCGGCGCAGGGGGCGTGGCTTACCGGCTTAAGCCTGGTATGATTGGCCACGTGCATTGGCTGGGGGCGGGGCCTACCGGCTTAAGCCTGGTATGATTGGCCACGTGCATTGGCTGGGGGCGGGGCCTACCGGCTTAAGCCTGGTACAGTTGACAACATGAAATGCTTACTGCCACCTCTTCAGCAGACGCAACACTTCGTTACCTTTTGCGCTGGCGCCGCTGTTACTTCTCATGGCATAGCACCGCCATTTGTTTTATTGAACATGCCCCCCGCGATGGGGGCGTGGCTTACCGGCTTAAGCCCGGTACAGTCGGCAACTTGCAGTGCATTGCATAGCGTCGGTGCCGGGGGCGGGGCTTACCGCGATGGGGGCGGGGCTTACAGGCTGAAGCCCGGTACAGTCGGCAACTTGCAGTGCATTGCGTAGCGTCGGTGCCGGGGGCGGGGCTTACCGCGATGGGGCGGGGCTTACCGGCTTAATCCCGGTACAGATGGAAACATGCAGTGCATTGCATAGCGTCGGTGCCGGGGGCGGGGCTTACCGCGATGGGGGCGGGGCTTACCGGCTTAAGCCGGGTACAGTCGGCAACATACAGTGCATTGCGTAGCGTCGGTGCCGGGGGCGGGGCTTACCGCGATGGGGGCGGGGCTTACAGGCTGAAGCCCGGTACAGTCGGCAACTTGCAGTGCATTGCGTAGCGTCGGTGCCGGGGGCGGGGCTTACCGCGATGGGGGCGGGGCTTACAGGCTGAAGCCCGGTACAGTCGGCAACTTGCAGTGCATTGCGTAGCGTCGGTGCCGGGGGCGGGGCTTACCGCGATGGGGGCGGGGCTTACAGGCTGAAGCCCGGTACAGTCGGCAACTTGCAGTGCATTGCGTAGCGTCGGTGCCGGGGGCGGGGCTTACCGCGATGGGGGCGGGGCTTACCGGCTGAAGCCCGGTACAGTCGGCAACTTGCAGTGCATTGCGTAGCGTCGGTGCCGGGGGCGGGGCTTACCGCGATGGGGCGGGGCTTACCGGCTTAATCCCGGTACAGATGGAAACATGCAGTGCATTGCATAGCGTCGGTGCCGGGGGCGGGGCTTACCGCGATGGGGGCGGGGCTTACCGGCTGAAGCCCGGTACAGTCGGCAACTTGCAGTGCATTGCGTAGCGTCGGTGCCGGGGGCGGGGCTTACCGCGATGGGGCGGGGCTTACCGGCTTAATCCCGGTACAGATGGAAACATGCAGTGCATTGCATAGCGTCGGTGCCGGGGGCGGGGCTTACCGCGATGGGGGCGGGGCTTACCGGCTGAAGCCCGGTACAGTCGGCAACTTGCAGTGCATTGCGTAGCGTCGGTGCCGGGGGCGGGGCTTACCGCGATGGGGCGGGGCTTACCGGCTTAATCCCGGTACAGATGGAAACATGCAGTGCATTGCATAGCGTCGGGGCCGGGGGCAGGGCTTACCGCGATGGGGCGGGGCTTACCGGCTTAATCTTGGTACAGATGGAAACATGCAGTGCATTGCATAGCGTCGGTGCCGGGGGCGGGGCTTACCGGCTTAAGCCGGGTACAGTCGGCAACATACAGTGCATTGCGTAGCGTCGGTGCCGGGGGCGGGGCTTACCGCGATGGGGGCGGGGCTTACAGGCTGAAGCCCGGTACAGTCGGCAACTTGCAGTGCATTGCGTAGCGTCGGTGCCGGGGGCGGGGCTTACCGCGATGGGGCGGGGCTTACCGGCTTAATCCCGGTACAGATGGAAACATGCAGTGCATTGCATAGCGTCGGTGCCGGGGGCGGGGCTTACCGCTTTGGGGCGGGGCTTACCGGCTTAAGCCCGGTACAGATGGAAACATGCAGTGCATTGCATAGCGTCGGTGCCGGGGGCGGGGCTTACCGCGATGGGGGCGGGGCTTACCGGCTTAAGCCGGGTACAGTCGGCAACATACAGTGCATTGCGTAGCGTCGGTGCCGGGGGCGGGGCTGACCGCGATGGGTTGGGTTGGACCGCGATGGGGGCCTGGGTTCAACTCCCACTAAGGGCAAAAACCAAATTGCATTGCAGTGAATTACATAGCATTGGGTCGGCGCAGGGGGCGTGGCTTACCGGCTTAAGCCTGGTATGATTGGCCACGTGCATTGGCTGGGGGCGGGGCCTACCAGCTTAAGCCTGGTATGATTGGCCACGTGCATTGGCTGGGGGCGGGGCCTACCGGCTTAAGCCTGGTACAGTTGACAACATGAAATGCTTACTGCCACCTCTTCAGCAGACGCAACACTTCGTTACCTTTTGCGCTGGCGCCGCTGTTACTTCTCATGGCATAGCACCGCCATTTGTTTTATTGAACATGCCCCCCGCGATGGGGGCGTGGCTTACCGGCTTAAGCCCGGTACAGTCGGCAACTTGCAGTGCATTGCGTAGCGTCGGTGCCGGGGGCGGGGCTTACCGCGATGGGGGCGGGGCTTACCGGCTGAAGCCCGGTACAGTCGGCAACTTGCAGTGCATTGCGTAGCGTCGGTGCCGGGGGCGGGGCTTACCGCGATGGGGCGGGGCTTACCGGCTTAATCCCGGTACAGATGGAAACATGCAGTGCATTGCGTAGCGTCGGTGCCGGGGGCGGGGCTTACCGCGATGGGGCGGGGCTTACCGGCTTAATCCCGGTACAGATGGAAACATGCAGTGCATTGCATAGCGTCGGTGCCGGGGGCGGGGCTTACCGCGATGGGGCGGGGCTTACCGCGTCATGCCAGGTACAGTGTGCAACTATGGCAACATGCAATGCTTACTGTCACCTTTTCAGCAGACGCAACCCATCACTTCCTTTGGCGCTGAAGCGGCTGCTACTTCTCATGACATAGCACCGCCACTTGTTTTTTAAACATGCCCCCATTTAAATTGCACTGGAGTAGAGGCAGCACGGTGGTTCAGTGGTTAGCACAGTAGCCTTGCAGCGCTGGGGGCCTGGGTTCAACTCCCACTAAGGGCAAAAACCAAATTGCATTGCAGTGAATTACATAGCATTGGGTCGGCGCAGGGGGCGTGGCTTACCGGCTTAAGCCTGGTATGATTGGCCACGTGCATTGGCTGGGGGCGGGGCCTACCGGCTTAAGCCTGGTATGATTGGCCACGTGCATTGGCTGGGGGCGGGGCCTACCGGCTTAAGCCTGGTACAGTTGACAACATGAAATGCTTACTGCCACCTCTTCAGCAGACGCAACACTTCGTTACCTTTTGCGCTGGCGCCGCTGTTACTTCTCATGGCATAGCACCGCCATTTGTTTTATTGAACATGCCCCCCGCGATGGGGGCGTGGCTTACCGGCTTAAGCCCGGTACAGTCGGCAACTTGCAGTGCATTGCATAGCGTCGGTGCCGGGGGCGGGGCTTACCGCGATGGGGGCGGGGCTTACAGGCTGAAGCCCGGTACAGTCGGCAACTTGCAGTGCATTGCGTAGCGTCGGTGCCGGGGGCGGGGCTTACCGCGATGGGGCGGGGCTTACCGGCTGAAGCCCGGTACAGTCGGCAACTTGCAGTGCATTGCGTAGCGTCGGTGCCGGGGGCGGGGCTTACCGCGATGGGGCGGGGCTTACCGGCTTAATCCCGGTACAGATGGAAACATGCAGTGCATTGCGTAGCGTCGGTGCCGGGGGCGGGGCTTACCGCGATGGGGCGGGGCTTACCGGCTTAATCCCGGTACAGATGGAAACATGCAGTGCATTGCATAGCGTCGGTGCCGGGGGCGGGGCTTACCGCGATGGGGCGGGGCTTACCGCGTCATGCCAGGTACAGTGTGCAACTATGGCAACATGCAATGCTTACTGTCACCTTTTCAGCAGACGCAACCCATCACTTCCTTTGGCGCTGAAGCGGCTGCTACTTCTCATGACATAGCACCGCCACTTGTTTTTTAAACATGCCCCCATTTAAATTGCACTGGAGTAGAGGCAGCACGGTGGTTCATTGGTTAGCACAGTAGCCTTGCAGCGCTGGGGGCCTGGGTTCAACTCCCACTAAGGGCAAAAACCAAATTGCATTGCAGTGAATTACATAGCATTGGGTCGGCGCAGGGGGCGTGGCTTACCGGCTTAAGCCTGGTATGATTGGCCACGTGCATTGGCTGGGGGCGGGGCCTACCGGCTTAAGCCTGGTATGATTGGCCACGTGCATTGGCTGGGGGCGGGGCCTACCGGCTTAAGCCTGGTACAGTTGACAACATGAAATGCTTACTGCCACCTCTTCAGCAGACGCAACACTTCGTTACCTTTTTGCGCTGGCGCCGCTGTTACTTCTCATGGCATAGCACCGCCATTTGTTTTATTGAACATGCCCCCCGCGATGGGGGCGTGGCTTACCGGCTTAAGCCCGGTACAGTCGGCAACTTGCAGTGCATTGCATAGCGTCGGTGCCGGGGGCGGGGCTTACCGCGATGGGGGCGGGGCTTACAGGCTGAAGCCCGGTACAGTCGGCAACTTGCAGTGCATTGCGTAGCGTCGGTGCCGGGGGCGGGGCTTACCGCGATGGGGCGGGGCTTACCGGCTTAATCCCGGTACAGATGGAAACATGCAGTGCATTGCATAGCGTCGGTGCCGGGGGCGGGGCTTACCGCGATGGGGGCGGGGCTTACCGGCTTAAGCCGGGTACAGTCGGCAACATACAGTGCATTGCGTAGCGTCGGTGCCGGGGGCGGGGCTTACCGCGATGGGGGCGGGGCTTACAGGCTGAAGCCCGGTACAGTCGGCAACTTGCAGTGCATTGCGTAGCGTCGGTGCCGGGGGCGGGGCTTACCGCGATGGGGGCGGGGCTTACAGGCTGAAGCCCGGTACAGTCGGCAACTTGCAGTGCATTGCGTAGCGTCGGTGCCGGGGGCGGGGCTTACCGCGATGGGGGCGGGGCTTACAGGCTGAAGCCCGGTACAGTCGGCAACTTGCAGTGCATTGCGTAGCGTCGGTGCCGGGGGCGGGGCTTACCGCGATGGGGGCGGGGCTTACCGGCTGAAGCCCGGTACAGTCGGCAACTTGCAGTGCATTGCGTAGCGTCGGTGCCGGGGGCGGGGCTTACCGCGATGGGGCGGGGCTTACCGGCTTAATCCCGGTACAGATGGAAACATGCAGTGCATTGCATAGCGTCGGTGCCGGGGGCGGGGCTTACCGCGATGGGGGCGGGGCTTACCGGCTGAAGCCCGGTACAGTCGGCAACTTGCAGTGCATTGCGTAGCGTCGGTGCCGGGGGCGGGGCTTACCGCGATGGGGCGGGGCTTACCGGCTTAATCCCGGTACAGATGGAAACATGCAGTGCATTGCATAGCGTCGGTGCCGGGGGCGGGGCTTACCGCGATGGGGGCGGGGCTTACCGGCTGAAGCCCGGTACAGTCGGCAACTTGCAGTGCATTGCGTAGCGTCGGTGCCGGGGGCGGGGCTTACCGCGATGGGGCGGGGCTTACCGGCTTAATCCCGGTACAGATGGAAACATGCAGTGCATTGCATAGCGTCGGGGCCGGGGGCAGGGCTTACCGCGATGGGGCGGGGCTTACCGGCTTAATCTTGGTACAGATGGAAACATGCAGTGCATTGCATAGCGTCGGTGCCGGGGGCGGGGCTTACCGGCTTAAGCCGGGTACAGTCGGCAACATACAGTGCATTGCGTAGCGTCGGTGCCGGGGGCGGGGCTTACCGCGATGGGGGCGGGGCTTACAGGCTGAAGCCCGGTACAGTCGGCAACATGCAGTGCATTGCGTAGCGTCGGTGCCGGGGGCGGGGCTTACCGCGATGGGGCGGGGCTTACCGGCTTAATCCCGGTACAGATGGAAACATGCAGTGCATTGCATAGCGTCGGTGCCGGGGGCGGGGCTTACCGCGATGGGGCGGGGCTTACCGGCTTAAGCCCGGTACAGATGGAAACATGCAGTGCATTGCATAGCGTCGGTGCCGGGGGCGGGGCTTACCGCGATGGGGGCGGGGCTTACCGGCTTAAGCCCGGTACAGATGGAAACATGCAGTGCATTGCATAGCGTCGGTGCCGGGGGCGGGGCTTACCGCGATGGGGGCGGGGCTTACCGGCTAAAGCCGGGTACAGTCGGCAACATACAGTGCATTGCGTAGCGTCGGTGCCGGGGGCGGGGCTGACCGCGATGGGTTGGGTTGGACCGCGATGGGGGCCTGGGTTCAACTCCCACTAAGGGCAAAAACCAAATTGCATTGCAGTGAATTACATAGCATTGGGTCGGCGCAGGGGGCGTGGCTTACCGGCTTAAGCCTGGTATGATTGGCCACGTGCATTGGCTGGGGGCGGGGCCTACCAGCTTAAGCCTGGTATGATTGGCCACGTGCATTGGCTGGGGGCGGGGCCTACCGGCTTAAGCCTGGTACAGTTGACAACATGAAATGCTTACTGCCACCTCTTCAGCAGACGCAACACTTCGTTACCTTTTGCGCTGGCGCCGCTGTTACTTCTCATGGCATAGCACCGCCATTTGTTTTATTGAACTTGCCCCCCGCGATGGGGGCGTGGCTTACCGGCTTAAGCCCGGTACAGTCGGCAACTTGCAGTGCATTGCGTAGCGTCGGTTGCCGGGGGCGGGGCTTACCGCGATGGGGGCGGGGCTTACCGGCTGAAGCCCGGTACAGTCGGCAACTTGCAGTGCATTGCGTAGCGTCGGTGCCGGGGGCGGGGCTTACCGCGATGGGGCGGGGCTTACCGGCTTAATCCCGGTACAGATGGAAACATGCAGTGCATTGCGTAGCGTCGGTGCCGGGGGCGGGGCTTACCGCGATGGGGCGGGGCTTACCGGCTTAATCCCGGTACAGATGGAAACATGCAGTGCATTGCATAGCGTCGGTGCCGGGGGCGGGGCTTACCGCGATGGGGCGGGGCTTACCGCGTCATGCCAGGTACAGTGTGCAACTATGGCAACATGCAATGCTTACTGTCACCTTTTCAGCAGACGCAACCCATCACTTCCTTTGGCGCTGAAGCGGCTGCTACTTCTCATGACATAGCACCGCCACTTGTTTTTTAAACATGCCCCCATTTAAATTGCACTGGAGTAGAGGCAGCACGGTGGTTCAGTGGTTAGCACAGTAGCCTTGCAGCGCTGGGGGCCTGGGTTCAACTCCCACTAAGGGCAAAAACCAAATTGCATTGCAGTGAATTACATAGCATTGGGTCGGCGCAGGGGGCGTGGCTTACCGGCTTAAGCCTGGTATGATTGGCCACGTGCATTGGCTGGGGGCGGGGCCTACCGGCTTAAGCCTGGTATGATTGGCCACGTGCATTGGCTGGGGGCGGGGCCTACCGGCTTAAGCCTGGTACAGTTGACAACATGAAATGCTTACTGCCACCTCTTCAGCAGACGCAACACTTCGTTACCTTTTGCGCTGGCGCCGCTGTTACTTCTCATGGCATAGCACCGCCATTTGTTTTATTGAACATGCCCCCCGCGATGGGGGCGTGGCTTACCGGCTTAAGCCCGGTACAGTCGGCAACTTGCAGTGCATTGCATAGCGTCGGTGCGGGGGCGGGGCTTACCGCGATGGGGGCGGGGCTTACAGGCTGAAGCCCGGTACAGTCGGCAACTTGCAGTGCATTGCGTAGCGTCGGTGCCGGGGCGGGGCTTACCGCGATGGGGCGGGGCTTACCGGCTGAAGCCCGGTACAGTCGGCAACTTGCAGTGCATTGCGTAGCGTCGGTGCCGGGGCGGGGCTTACCGCGATGGGGCGGGGCTTACCGGCTTAATCCCGGTACAGATGGAAACATGCAGTGCATTGCGTAGCGTCGGTGCCGGGGGCGGGGCTTACCGCGATGGGGCGGGGCTTACCGGCTTAATCCCGGTACAGATGGAAACATGCAGGGCATTGCATAGCGTCGGTGCCGGGGGCGGGGCTTACCGCGATGGGGCGGGGCTTACCGCGTCATGCCAGGTACAGTGTGCAACTATGGCAACATGCAATGCTTACTGTCACCTTTTCAGCAGACGCAACCCATCACTTCCTTCTGGCGCTGAAGCGGCTGCTACTTCTCATGACATAGCACCGCCACTTGTTTTTTAAACATGCCCCCATTTAAATTGCACTGGAGTAGAGGCAGCACGGTGGTTCATTGGTTAGCACAGTAGCCTTGCAGCGCTGGGGGCCTGGGTTCAACTCCCACTAAGGGCAAAAACCAAATTGCATTGCAGTGAATTACATAGCATTGGGTCGGCGCAGGGGGCGTGGCTTACCGGCTTAAGCCTGGTATGATTGGCCACGTGCATTGGCTGGGGGCGGGGCCTACCGGCTTAAGCCTGGTATGATTGGCCACGTGCATTGGCTGGGGGCGGGGCCTACCGGCTTAAGCCTGGTACAGTTGACAACATGAAATGCTTACTGCCACCTCTTCAGCAGACGCAACACTTCGTTACCTTTTGCGCTGGCGCCGCTGTTACTTCTCATGGCATAGCACCGCCATTTGTTTTATTGAACATGCCCCCCGCGATGGGGGCGTGGCTTACCGGCTTAAGCCCGGTACAGTCGGCAACTTGCAGTGCATTGCATAGCGTCGGTGCCGGGGGCGGGGCTTACCGCGATGGGGGCGGGGCTTACAGGCTGAAGCCCGGTACAGTCGGCAACTTGCAGTGCATTGCGTAGCGTCGGTGCCGGGGGCGGGGCTTACCGCGATGGGGCGGGGCTTACCGGCTTAATCCCGGTACAGATGGAAACATGCAGTGCATTGCATAGCGTCGGTGCCGGGGGCGGGGCTTACCGCGATGGGGGCGGGGCTTACCGGCTTAAGCCGGGTACAGTCGGCAACATACAGTGCATTGCGTAGCGTCGGTGCCGGGGGCGGGGCTTACCGCGATGGGGGCGGGGCTTACAGGCTGAAGCCCGGTACAGTCGGCAACTTGCAGTGCATTGCGTAGCGTCGGTGCCGGGGGCGGGGCTTACCGCGATGGGGGCGGGGCTTACAGGCTGAAGCCCGGTACAGTCGGCAACTTGCAGTGCATTGCGTAGCGTCGGTGCCGGGGGCGGGGCTTACCGCGATGGGGGCGGGGCTTACAGGCTGAAGCCCGGTACAGTCGGCAACTTGCAGTGCATTGCGTAGCGTCGGTGCCGGGGGCGGGGCTTACCGCGATGGGGGCGGGGCTTACCGGCTGAAGCCCGGTACAGTCGGCAACTTGCAGTGCATTGCGTAGCGTCGGTGCCGGGGGCGGGGCTTACCGCGATGGGGCGGGGCTTACCGGCTTAATCCCGGTACAGATGGAAACATGCAGTGCATTGCATAGCGTCGGTGCCGGGGGCGGGGCTTACCGCGATGGGGGCGGGGCTTACCGGCTGAAGCCCGGTACAGTCGGCAACTTGCAGTGCATTGCGTAGCGTCGGTGCCGGGGGCGGGGCTTACCGCGATGGGGCGGGGCTTACCGGCTTAATCCCGGTACAGATGGAAACATGCAGTGCATTGCATAGCGTCGGTGCCGGGGGCGGGGCTTACCGCGATGGGGGCGGGGCTTACCGGCTGAAGCCCGGTACAGTCGGCAACTTGCAGTGCATTGCGTAGCGTCGGTGCCGGGGGCGGGGCTTACCGCGATGGGGCGGGGCTTACCGGCTTAATCCCGGTACAGATGGAAACATGCAGTGCATTGCATAGCGTCGGGGCCGGGGGCAGGGCTTACCGCGATGGGGCGGGGCTTACCGGCTTAATCTTGGTACAGATGGAAACATGCAGTGCATTGCATAGCGTCGGTGCCGGGGGCGGGGCTTACCGGCTTAAGCCGGGTACAGTCGGCAACATACAGTGCATTGCGTAGCGTCGGTGCCGGGGGCGGGGCTTACCGCGATGGGGGCGGGGCTTACAGGCTGAAGCCCGGTACAGTCGGCAACTTGCAGTGCATTGCGTAGCGTCGGTGCCGGGGGCGGGGCTTACCGCGATGGGGCGGGGCTTACCGGCTTAATCCCGGTACAGATGGAAACATGCAGTGCATTGCATAGCGTCGGTGCCGGGGGCGGGGCTTACCGCGATGGGGCGGGGCTTACCGGCTTAAGCCCGGTACAGATGGAAACATGCAGTGCATTGCATAGCGTCGGTGCCGGGGGCGGGGCTTACCGCGATGGGGGCGGGGCTTACCGGCTTAAGCCGGGTACAGTCGGCAACATACAGTGCATTGCGTAGCGTCGGTGCCGGGGGCGGGGCTGACCGCGATGGGTTGGGTTGGACCGCGATGGGGGCCTGGGTTCAACTCCCACTAAGGGCAAAAACCAAATTGCATTGCAGTGAATTACATAGCATTGGGTCGGCGCAGGGGGCGTGGCTTACCGGCTTAAGCCTGGTATGATTGGCCACGTGCATTGGCTGGGGGCGGGGCCTACCGGCTTAAGCCTGGTATGATTGGCCACGTGCATTGGCTGGGGGCGGGGCCTACCGGCTTAAGCCTGGTACAGTTGACAACATGAAATGCTTACTGCCACCTCTTCAGCAGACGCAACACTTCGTTACCTTTTGCGCTGGCGCCGCTGTTACTTCTCATGGCATAGCACCGCCATTTGTTTTATTGAACATGCCCCCCGCGATGGGGGCGTGGCTTACCGGCTTAAGCCCGGTACAGTCGGCAACTTGCAGTGCATTGCATAGCGTCGGTGCCGGGGGCGGGGCTTACCGCGATGGGGGCGGGGCTTACCGGCTTAAGCCCGGTACAGTCGGCAACTTGCAGTGCATTGCGTAGCGTCGGTGCCGGGGGCGGGGCTTACCGCGATGGGGCGGGGCTTACCGGCTTAATCCCGGTACAGATGGAAACATGCAGTGCATTGCATAGCGTCGGGGCCGGGGGCAGGGCTTACCGCGATGGGGCGGGGCTTACCGGCTTAATCTTGGTACAGATGGAAACATGCAGTGCATTGCATAGCGTCGGTGCCGGGGGCGGGGCTTACCGGCTTAAGCCGGGTACAGTCGGCAACATACAGTGCATTGCGTAGCGTCGGTGCCGGGGGCGGGGCTTACCGCGATGGGGGCGGGGCTTACAGGCTGAAGCCCGGTACAGTCGGCAACTTGCAGTGCATTGCGTAGCGTCGGTGCCGGGGGCGGGGCTTACCGCGATGGGGCGGGGCTTACCGGCTTAATCCCGGTACAGATGGAAACATGCAGTGCATTGCATAGCGTCGGTGCCGGGGGCGGGGCTTACCGCGTTGGGGCGGGGCTTACCGGCTTAAGCCCGGTACAGATGGAAACATGCAGTGCATTGCATAGCGTCGGTGCCGGGGGCGGGGCTTACCGCGATGGGGGCGGGGCTTACCGGCTTAAGCCGGGTACAGTCGGCAACATACAGTGCATTGCGTAGCGTCGGTGCCGGGGGCGGGGCTGACCGCGATGGGTTGGGTTGGACCGCGATGGGGGCCTGGGTTCAACTCCCACTAAGGGCAAAAACCAAATTGCATTGCAGTGAATTACATAGCATTGGGTCGGCGCAGGGGGCGTGGCTTACCGGCTTAAGCCTGGTATGATTGGCCACGTGCATTGGCTGGGGGCGGGGCCTACCGGCTTAAGCCTGGTATGATTGGCCACGTGCATTGGCTGGGGGCGGGGCCTACCGGCTTAAGCCTGGTACAGTTGACAACATGAAATGCTTACTGCCACCTCTTCAGCAGACGCAACACTTCGTTACCTTTTGCGCTGGCGCCGCTGTTACTTCTCATGGCATAGCACCGCCATTTGTTTTATTGAACATGCCCCCCGCGATGGGGGCGTGGCTTACCGGCTTAAGCCCGGTACAGTCGGCAACTTGCAGTGCATTGCATAGCGTCGGTGCCGGGGGCGGGGCTTACCGCGATGGGGGCGGGGCTTACAGGCTGAAGCCCGGTACAGTCGGCAACTTGCAGTGCATTGCGTAGCGTCGGTGCCGGGGGCGGGGCTTACCGCGATGGGGCGGGGCTTACCGGCTGAAGCCCGGTACAGTCGGCAACTTGCAGTGCATTGCGTAGCGTCGGTGCCGGGGGCGGGGCTTACCGCGATGGGGCGGGGCTTACCGGCTTAATCCCGGTACAGATGGAAACATGCAGTGCATTGCGTAGCGTCGGTGCCGGGGGCGGGGCTTACCGCGATGGGGCGGGGCTTACCGGCTTAATCCCGGTACAGATGGAAACATGCAGTGCATTGCATAGCGTCGGTGCCGGGGGCGGGGCTTACCGCGATGGGGCGGGGCTTACCGCGTCATGCCAGGTACAGTGTGCAACTATGGCAACATGCAATGCTTACTGTCACCTTTTCAGCAGACGCAACCCATCACTTCCTTTGGCGCTGAAGCGGCTGCTACTTCTCATGACATAGCACCGCCACTTGTTTTTTAAACATGCCCCCATTTAAATTGCACTGGAGTAGAGGCAGCACGGTGGTTCATTGGTTAGCACAGTAGCCTTGCAGCGCTGGGGGCCTGGGTTCAACTCCCACTAAGGGCAAAAACCAAATTGCATTGCAGTGAATTACATAGCATTGGGTCGGCGCAGGGGGCGTGGCTTACCGGCTTAAGCCTGGTATGATTGGCCACGTGCATTGGCTGGGGGCGGGGCCTACCGGCTTAAGCCTGGTATGATTGGCCACGTGCATTGGCTGGGGGCGGGGCCTACCGGCTTAAGCCTGGTACAGTTGACAACATGAAATGCTTACTGCCACCTCTTCAGCAGACGCAACACTTCGTTACCTTTTGCGCTGGCGCCGCTGTTACTTCTCATGGCATAGCACCGCCATTTGTTTTATTGAACATGCCCCCCGCGATGGGGGCGTGGCTTACCGGCTTAAGCCCGGTACAGTCGGCAACTTGCAGTGCATTGCATAGCGTCGGTGCCGGGGGCGGGGCTTACCGCGATGGGGGCGGGGCTTACCGGCTGAAGCCCGGTACAGTCGGCAACTTGCAGTGCATTGCGTAGCGTCGGTGCCGGGGGCGGGGCTTACCGCGATGGGGCGGGGCTTACCGGCTTAATCCCGGTACAGATGGAAACATGCAGTGCATTGCATAGCGTCGGTGCCGGGGGCGGGGCTTACCGCGATGGGGGCGGGGCTTACCGGCTTAAGCCGGGTACAGTCGGCAACATACAGTGCATTGCGTAGCGTCGGTGCCGGGGGGCGGGGCTTACCGCGATGGGGGCGGGGCTTACAGGCTGAAGCCCGGTACAGTCGGCAACTTGCAGTGCATTGCGTAGCGTCGGTGCCGGGGGCGGGGCTTACCGCGAGGGGGGCGGGGCTTACAGGCTGAAGCCCGGTACAGTCGGCAACTTGCAGTGCATTGCGTAGCGTCGGTGCCGGGGGCGGGGCTTACCGCGATGGGGGCGGGGCTTACAGGCTGAAGCCCGGTACAGTCGGCAACTTGCAGTGCATTGCGTAGCGTCGGTGCCGGGGGCGGGGCTTACCGCGATGGGGGCGGGGCTTACCGGCTGAAGCCCGGTACAGTCGGCAACTTGCAGTGCATTGCGTAGCGTCGGTGCCGGGGGCGGGGCTTACCGCGATGGGGCGGGGCTTACCGGCTTAATCCCGGTACAGATGGAAACATGCAGTGCATTGCATAGCGTCGGTGCCGGGGGCGGGGCTTACCGCGATGGGGGCGGGGCTTACCGGCTGAAGCCCGGTACAGTCGGCAACTTGCAGTGCATTGCGTAGCGTCGGTGCCGGGGGCGGGGCTTACCGCGATGGGGCGGGGCTTACCGGCTTAATCCCGGTACAGATGGAAACATGCAGTGCATTGCATAGCGTCGGTGCCGGGGGCGGGGCTTACCGCGATGGGGGCGGGGCTTACCGGCTGAAGCCCGGTACAGTCGGCAACTTGCAGTGCATTGCGTAGCGTCGGTGCCGGGGGCGGGGCTTACCGCGATGGGGCGGGGCTTACCGGCTTAATCCCGGTACAGATGGAAACATGCAGTGCATTGCATAGCGTCGGGGCCGGGGGCAGGGCTTACCGCGATGGGGCGGGGCTTACCGGCTTAATCTTGGTACAGATGGAAACATGCAGTGCATTGCATAGCGTCGGTGCCGGGGGCGGGGCTTACCGGCTTAAGCCGGGTACAGTCGGCAACATACAGTGCATTGCGTAGCGTCGGTGCCGGGGGCGGGGCTTACCGCGATGGGGGCGGGGCTTACAGGCTGAAGCCCGGTACAGTCGGCAACTTGCAGTGCATTGCGTAGCGTCGGTGCCGGGGGCGGGGCTTACCGCGATGGGGCGGGGCTTACCGGCTTAATCCCGGTACAGATGGAAACATGCAGTGCATTGCATAGCGTCGGTGCCGGGGGCGGGGCTTACCGCGATGGGGCGGGGCTTACCGGCTTAAGCCCGGTACAGATGGAAACATGCAGTGCATTGCATAGCGTCGGTGCCGGGGGCGGGGCTTACCGCGATGGGGGCGGGGCTTACCGGCTTAAGCCGGGTACAGTCGGCAACATACAGTGCATTGCGTAGCGTCGGTGCCGGGGGCGGGGCTGACCGCGATGGGTTGGGTTGGACCGCGATGGGGGCCTGGGTTCAACTCCCACTAAGGGCAAAAACCAAATTGCATTGCAGTGAATTACATAGCATTGGGTCGGCGCAGGGGGCGTGGCTTACCGGCTTAAGCCTGGTATGATTGGCCACGTGCATTGGCTGGGGGCGGGGCCTACCGGCTTAAGCCTGGTATGATTGGCCACGTGCATTGGCTGGGGGCGGGGCCTACCGGCTTAAGCCTGGTACAGTTGACAACATGAAATGCTTACTGCCACCTCTTCAGCAGACGCAACACTTCGTTACCTTTTGCGCTGGCGCCGCTGTTACTTCTCATGGCATAGCACCGCCATTTGTTTTATTGAACATGCCCCCCGCGATGGGGGCGTGGCTTACCGGCTTAAGCCCGGTACAGTCGGCAACTTGCAGTGCATTGCATAGCGTCGGTGCCGGGGCGGGGCTTACCGCGATGGGGGCGGGGCTTACAGGCTGAAGCCCGGTACAGTCGGCAACTTGCAGTGCATTGCGTAGCGTCGGTGCCGGGGGCGGGGCTTACCGCGATGGGGCGGGGCTTACCGGCTGAAGCCCGGTACAGTCGGCAACTTGCAGTGCATTGCGTAGCGTCGGTGCCGGGGGCGGGGCTTACCGCGATGGGGCGGGGCTTACCGGCTTAATCCCGGTACAGATGGAAACATGCAGTGCATTGCGTAGCGTCGGTGCCGGGGGCGGGGCTTACCGCGATGGGGCGGGGCCTTACCGGCTTAATCCCGGTACAGATGGAAACATGCAGTGCATTGCATAGCGTCGGTGCCGGGGGCGGGGCTTACCGCGATGGGGCGGGGCTTACCGCGTCATGCCAGGTACAGTGTGCAACTATGGCAACATGCAATGCTTACTGTCACCTTTTCAGCAGACGCAACCCATCACTTCCTTTGGCGCTGAAGCGGCTGCTACTTCTCATGACATAGCACCGCCACTTGTTTTTTAAACATGCCCCCATTTAAATTGCACTGGAGTAGAGGCAGCACGGTGGTTCATTGGTTAGCACAGTAGCCTTGCAGCGCTGGGGGCCTGGGTTCAACTCCCACTAAGGGCAAAAACCAAATTGCATTGCAGTGAATTACATAGCATTGGGTCGGCGCAGGGGGCGTGGCTTACCGGCTTAAGCCTGGTATGATTGGCCACGTGCATTGGCTGGGGGCGGGGCCTACCGGCTTAAGCCTGGTATGATTGGCCACGTGCATTGGCTGGGGGCGGGGCCTACCGGCTTAAGCCTGGTACAGTTGACAACATGAAATGCTTACTGCCACCTCTTCAGCAGACGCAACACTTCGTTACCTTTTGCGCTGGCGCCGCTGTTACTTCTCATGGCATAGCACCGCCATTTGTTTTATTGAACATGCCCCCCGCGATGGGGGCGTGGCTTACCGGCTTAAGCCCGGTACAGTCGGCAACTTGCAGTGCATTGCATAGCGTCGGTGCCGGGGGCGGGGCTTACCGCGATGGGGGCGGGGCTTACAGGCTGAAGCCCGGTACAGTCGGCAACTTGCAGTGCATTGCGTAGCGTCGGTGCCGGGGGCGGGGCTTACCGCGATGGGGCGGGGCTTACCGGCTTAATCCCGGTACAGATGGAAACATGCAGTGCATTGCATAGCGTCGGTGCCGGGGGCGGGGCTTACCGCGATGGGGGCGGGGCTTACCGGCTTAAGCCGGGTACAGTCGGCAACATACAGTGCATTGCGTAGCGTCGGTGCCGGGGGCGGGGCTTACCGCGATGGGGGCGGGGCTTACAGGCTGAAGCCCGGTACAGTCGGCAACTTGCAGTGCATTGCGTAGCGTCGGTGCCGGGGGCGGGGCTTACCGCGATGGGGGCGGGGCTTACAGGCTGAAGCCCGGTACAGTCGGCAACTTGCAGTGCATTGCGTAGCGTCGGTGCCGGGGGCGGGGCTTACCGCGATGGGGGCGGGGCTTACAGGCTGAAGCCCGGTACAGTCGGCAACTTGCAGTGCATTGCGTAGCGTCGGTGCCGGGGGCGGGGCTTACCGCGATGGGGGCGGGGCTTACCGGCTGAAGCCCGGTACAGTCGGCAACTTGCAGTGCATTGCGTAGCGTCGGTGCCGGGGGCGGGGCTTACCGCGATGGGGCGGGGCTTACCGGCTTAATCCCGGTACAGATGGAAACATGCAGTGCATTGCATAGCGTCGGTGCCGGGGGCGGGGCTTACCGCGATGGGGGCGGGGCTTACCGGCTGAAGCCCGGTACAGTCGGCAACTTGCAGTGCATTGCGTAGCGTCGGTGCCGGGGGCGGGGCTTACCGCGATGGGGCGGGGCTTACCGGCTTAATCCCGGTACAGATGGAAACATGCAGTGCATTGCATAGCGTCGGTGCCGGGGGCGGGGCTTACCGCGATGGGGGCGGGGCTTACCGGCTGAAGCCCGGTACAGTCGGCAACTTGCAGTGCATTGCGTAGCGTCGGTGCCGGGGGCGGGGCTTACCGCGATGGGGCGGGGCTTACCGGCTTAATCCCGGTACAGATGGAAACATGCAGTGCATTGCATAGCGTCGGGGCCGGGGGCAGGGCTTACCGCGATGGGGCGGGGCTTACCGGCTTAATCTTGGTACAGATGGAAACATGCAGTGCATTGCATAGCGTCGGTGCCGGGGGCGGGGCTTACCGGCTTAAGCCGGGTACAGTCGGCAACATACAGTGCATTGCGTAGCGTCGGTGCCGGGGGCGGGGCTTACCGCGATGGGGGCGGGGCTTACAGGCTGAAGCCCGGTACAGTCGGCAACTTGCAGTGCATTGCGTAGCGTCGGTGCCGGGGGCGGGGCTTACCGCGATGGGGCGGGGCTTACCGGCTTAATCCCGGTACAGATGGAAACATGCAGTGCATTGCATAGCGTCGGTGCCGGGGGCGGGGCTTACCGCGATGGGGCGGGGCTTACCGGCTTAAGCCCGGTACAGATGGAAACATGCAGTGCATTGCATAGCGTCGGTGCCGGGGGCGGGGCTTACCGCGATGGGGCGGGGCTTACCGGCTTAAGCCGGGTACAGTCGGCAACATACAGTGCATTGCGTAGCGTCGGTGCCGGGGGCGGGGCTGACCGCGATGGGTTGGGTTGGACCGCGATGGGGGCCTGGGTTCAACTCCCACTAAGGGCAAAAACCAAATTGCATTGCAGTGAATTACATAGCATTGGGTCGGCGCAGGGGGCGTGGCTTACCGGCTTAAGCCTGGTATGATTGGCCACGTGCATTGGCTGGGGGCGGGGCCTACCAGCTTAAGCCTGGTATGATTGGCCACGTGCATTGGCTGGGGGCGGGGCCTACCGGCTTAAGCCTGGTACAGTTGACAACATGAAATGCTTACTGCCACCTCTTCAGCAGACGCAACACTTCGTTACCTTTTGCGCTGGCGCCGCTGTTACTTCTCATGGCATAGCACCGCCATTTGTTTTATTGAACATGCCCCCCGCGATGGGGGCGTGGCTTACCGGCTTAAGCCCGGTACAGTCGGCAACTTGCAGTGCATTGCGTAGCGTCGGTGCCGGGGGCGGGGCTTACCGCGATGGGGGCGGGGCTTACCGGCTGAAGCCCGGTACAGTCGGCAACTTGCAGTGCATTGCGTAGCGTCGGTGCCGGGGGCGGGGCTTACCGCGATGGGGCGGGGCTTACCGGCTTAATCCCGGTACAGATGGCAACATGCAGTGCATTGCGTAGCGTCGGTGCCGGGGGCGGGGCTTACCGCGATGGGGCGGGGCTTACCGGCTTAATCCCGGTACAGATGGAAACATGCAGTGCATTGCATAGCGTCGGTGCCGGGGGCGGGGCTTACCGCGATGGGCGGGGCTTACCGCGTCATGCCAGGTACAGTGTGCAACTATGGCAACATGCAATGCTTACTGTCACCTTTTCAGCAGACGCAACCCATCACTTCCTTTGGCGCTGAAGCGGCTGCTACTTCTCATGACATAGCACCGCCACTTGTTTTTTAAACATGCCCCCATTTAAATTGCACTGGAGTAGAGGCAGCACGGTGGTTCAGTGGTTAGCACAGTAGCCTTGCAGCGCTGGGGGCCTGGGTTCAACTCCCACTAAGGGCAAAAACCAAATTGCATTGCAGTGAATTACATAGCATTGGGTCGGCGCAGGGGGCGTGGCTTACCGGCTTAAGCCTGGTATGATTGGCCACGTGCATTGGCTGGGGGCGGGGCCTACCGGCTTAAGCCTGGTATGATTGGCCACGTGCATTGGCTGGGGGCGGGGCCTACCGGCTTAAGCCTGGTACAGTTGACAACATGAAATGCTTACTGCCACCTCTTCAGCAGACGCAACACTTCGTTACCTTTTGCGCTGGCGCCGCTGTTACTTCTCATGGCATAGCACCGCCATTTGTTTTATTGAACATGCCCCCCGCGATGGGGGCGTGGCTTACCGGCTTAAGCCCGGTACAGTCGGCAACTTGCAGTGCATTGCATAGCGTCGGTGCCGGGGGCGGGGCTTACCGCGATGGGGGCGGGGCTTACAGGCTGAAGCCCGGTACAGTCGGCAACTTGCAGTGCATTGCGTAGCGTCGGTGCCGGGGGCGGGGCTTACCGCGATGGGGCGGGGCTTACCGGCTGAAGCCCGGTACAGTCGGCAACTTGCAGTGCATTGCGTAGCGTCGGTGCCGGGGGCGGGGCTTACCGCGATGGGGCGGGGCTTACCGGCTTAATCCCGGTACAGATGGAAACATGCAGTGCATTGCGTAGCGTCGGTGCCGGGGGCGGGGCTTACCGCGATGGGGCGGGGCTTACCGGCTTAATCCCGGTACAGATGGAAACATGCAGTGCATTGCATAGCGTCGGTGCCGGGGGCGGGGCTTACCGCGATGGGGCGGGGCTTACCGCGTCATGCCAGGTACAGTGTGCAACTATGGCAACATGCAATGCTTACTGTCACCTTTTCAGCAGACGCAACCCATCACTTCCTTTGGCGCTGAAGCGGCTGCTACTTCTCATGACATAGCACCGCCACTTGTTTTTTAAACATGCCCCCATTTAAATTGCACTGGAGTAGAGGCAGCACGGTGGTTCATTGGTTAGCACAGTAGCCTTGCAGCGCTGGGGGCCTGGGTTCAACTCCCACTAAGGGCAAAAAACCAAATTGCATTGCAGTGAATTACATAGCATTGGGTCGGCGCAGGGGGCGTGGCTTACCGGCTTAAGCCTGGTATGATTGGCCACGTGCATTGGCTGGGGGCGGGGCCTACCGGCTTAAGCCTGGTATGATTGGCCACGTGCATTGGCTGGGGGCGGGGCCTACCGGCTTAAGCCTGGTACAGTTGACAACATGAAATGCTTACTGCCACCTCTTCAGCAGACGCAACACTTCGTTACCTTTTGCGCTGGCGCCGCTGTTACTTCTCATGGCATAGCACCGCCATTTGTTTTATTGAACATGCCCCCCGCGATGGGGGCGTGGCTTACCGGCTTAAGCCCGGTACAGTCGGCAACTTGCAGTGCATTGCATAGCGTCGGTGCCGGGGGCGGGGCTTACCGCGATGGGGGCGGGGCTTACAGGCTGAAGCCCGGTACAGTCGGCAACTTGCAGTGCATTGCGTAGCGTCGGTGCCGGGGGCGGGGCTTACCGCGATGGGGCGGGCTTACCGGCTTAATCCCGGTACAGATGGAAACATGCAGTGCATTGCATAGCGTCGGTGCCGGGGGCGGGGCTTACCGCGATGGGGGCGGGGCTTCCCGGCTTAAGCCGGGTACAGTCGGCAACATACAGTGCATTGCGTAGCGTCGGTGCCGGGGGCGGGGCTTACCGCGATGGGGGCGGGGCTTACAGGCTGAAGCCCGGTACAGTCGGCAACTTGCAGTGCATTGCGTAGCGTCGGTGCCGGGGGCGGGGCTTACCGCGATGGGGGCGGGGCTTACAGGCTGAAGCCCGGTACAGTCGGCAACTTGCAGTGCATTGCGTAGCGTCGGTGCCGGGGGCGGGGCTTACCGCGATGGGGGCGGGGCTTACAGGCTGAAGCCCGGTACAGTCGGCAACTTGCAGTGCATTGCGTAGCGTCGGTGCCGGGGGCGGGGCTTACCGCGATGGGGGCGGGGCTTACCGGCTGAAGCCCGGTACAGTCGGCAACTTGCAGTGCATTGCGTAGCGTCGGTGCCGGGGGCGGGGCTTACCGCGATGGTGCGGGGCTTACCGGCTTAATCCCGGTACAGATGGAAACATGCAGTGCATTGCATAGCGTCGGTGCCGGGGGCGGGGCTTACCGCGATGGGGCGGGGCTTACCGGCTGAAGCCCGGTACAGTCGGCAACTTGCAGTGCATTGCGTAGCGTCGGTGCCGGGGGCGGGGCTTACCGCGATGGGGCGGGGCTTACCGGCTTAATCCCGGTACAGATGGAAACATGCAGTGCATTGCATAGCGTCGGTGCCGGGGGCGGGGCTTACCGCGATGGGGGCGGGGCTTACCGGCTGAAGCCCGGTACAGTCGGCAACTTGCAGTGCATTGCGTAGCGTCGGTGCCGGGGGCGGGGCTTACCGCGATGGGGCGGGGCTTACCGGCTTAATCCCGGTACAGATGGAAACATGCAGTGCATTGCATAGCGTCGGGGCCGGGGGCAGGGCTTACCGCGATGGGGCGGGGCTTACCGGCTTAATCTTGGTACAGATGGAAACATGCAGTGCATTGCATAGCGTCGGTGCCGGGGGCGGGGCTTACCGGCTTAAGCCGGGTACAGTCGGCAACATACAGTGCATTGCGTAGCGTCGGTGCCGGGGGCGGGGCTTACCGCGATGGGGGCGGGGCTTACAGGCTGAAGCCCGGTACAGTCGGCAACTTGCAGTGCATTGCGTAGCGTCGGTGCCGGGGGCGGGGCTTACCGCGATGGGGCGGGGCTTACCGGCTTAATCCCGGTACAGATGGAAACATGCAGTGCATTGCATAGCGTCGGTGCCGGGGGCGGGGCTTACCGCGATGGGGCGGGGCTTACCGGCTTAAGCCCGGTACAGATGGAAACATGCAGTGCATTGCATAGCGTCGGTGCCGGGGGCGGGGCTTACCGCGATGGGGGCGGGGCTTACCGGCTTAAGCCGGGTACAGTCGGCAACATACAGTGCATTGCGTAGCGTCGGTGCCGGGGGCGGGGCTGACCGCGATGGGTTGGGTTGGACCGCGATGGGGGCCTGGGTTCAACTCCCACTAAGGGCAAAAACCAAATTGCATTGCAGTGAATTACATAGCATTGGGTCGGCGCAGGGGGCGTGGCTTACCGGCTTAAGCCTGGTATGATTGGCCACGTGCATTGGCTGGGGGCGGGGCCTACCGGCTTAAGCCTGGTATGATTGGCCACGTGCATTGGCTGGGGGCGGGGCCTACCGGCTTAAGCCTGGTACAGTTGACAACATGAAATGCTTACTGCCACCTCTTCAGCAGACGCAACACTTCGTTACCTTTTGCGCTGGCGCCGCTGTTACTTCTCATGGCATAGCACCGCCATTTGTTTTATTGAACATGCCCCCCGCGATGGGGGCGTGGCTTACCGGCTTAAGCCCGGTACAGTCGGCAACTTGCAGTGCATTGCATAGCGTCGGTGCCGGGGGCGGGGCTTACCGCGATGGGGGCGGGGCTTACAGGCTGAAGCCCGGTACAGTCGGCAACTTGCAGTGCATTGCGTAGCGTCGGTGCCGGGGGCGGGGCTTACCGCGATGGGGCGGGGCTTACCGGCTGAAGCCCGGTACAGTCGGCAACTTGCAGTGCATTGCGTAGCGTCGGTGCCGGGGGCGGGGCTTACCGCGATGGGGCGGGGCTTACCGGCTTAATCCCGGTACAGATGGAAACATGCAGTGCATTGCGTAGCGTCGGTGCCGGGGGCGGGGCTTACCGCGATGGGGCGGGGCTTACCGGCTTAATCCCGGTACAGATGGAAACATGCAGTGCATTGCATAGCGTCGGTGCCGGGGGCGGGGCTTACCGCGATGGGGCGGGGCTTACCGCGTCATGCCAGGTACAGTGTGCAACTATGGCAACATGCAATGCTTACTGTCACCTTTTCAGCAGACGCAACCCATCACTTCCTTTGGCGCTGAAGCGGCTGCTACTTCTCATGACATAGCACCGCCACTTGTTTTTTAACATGCCCCCATTTAAATTGCACTGGAGTAGAGGCAGCACGGTGGTTCATTGGTTAGCACAGTAGCCTTGCAGCGCTGGGGGCCTGGGTTCAACTCCCACTAAGGGCAAAAACCAAATTGCATTGCAGTGAATTACATAGCATTGGGTCGGCGCAGGGGGCGTGGCTTACCGGCTTAAGCCTGGTATGATTGGCCACGTGCATTGGCTGGGGGCGGGGCTACCGGCTTAAGCCTGGTATGATTGGCCACGTGCATTGGCTGGGGGCGGGGCCTACCGGCTTAAGCCTGGTACAGTTGACAACATGAAATGCTTACTGCCACCTCTTCAGCAGACGCAACACTTCGTTACCTTTTGCGCTGGCGCCGCTGTTACTTCTCATGGCATAGCACCGCCATTTGTTTTATTGAACATGCCCCCCGCGATGGGGGCGTGGCTTACCGGCTTAAGCCCGGTACAGTCGGCAACTTGCAGTGCATTGCATAGCGTCGGTGCCGGGGGCGGGGCTTACCGCGATGGGGGCGGGGCTTACAGGCTGAAGCCCGGTACAGTCGGCAACTTGCAGTGCATTGCGTAGCGTCGGTGCCGGGGGCGGGGCTTACCGCGATGGGGCGGGGCTTACCGGCTTAATCCCGGTACAGATGGAAACATGCAGTGCATTGCATAGCGTCGGTGCCGGGGGCGGGGCTTACCGCGATGGGGGCGGGGCTTACCGGCTTAAGCCGGGTACAGTCGGCAACATACAGTGCATTGCGTAGCGTCGGTGCCGGGGGCGGGGCTTACCGCGATGGGGGCGGGGCTTACAGGCTGAAGCCCGGTACAGTCGGCAACTTGCAGTGCATTGCGTAGCGTCGGTGCCGGGGGCGGGGCTTACCGCGATGGGGGCGGGGCTTACAGGCTGAAGCCCGGTACAGTCGGCAACTTGCAGTGCATTGCGTAGCGTCGGTGCCGGGGGCGGGGCTTACCGCGATGGGGGCGGGGCTTACAGGCTGAAGCCCGGTACAGTCGGCAACTTGCAGTGCATTGCGTAGCGTCGGTGCCGGGGGCGGGGCTTACCGCGATGGGGGCGGGGCTTACCGGCTGAAGCCCGGTACAGTCGGCAACTTGCAGTGCATTGCGTAGCGTCGGTGCCGGGGGCGGGGCTTACCGCGATGGGGCGGGGCTTACCGGCTTAATCCCGGTACAGATGGAAACATGCAGTGCATTGCATAGCGTCGGTGCCGGGGGCGGGGCTTACCGCGATGGGGGCGGGGCTTACCGGCTGAAGCCCGGTACAGTCGGCAACTTGCAGTGCATTGCGTAGCGTCGGTGCCGGGGGCGGGGCTTACCGCGATGGGGCGGGGCTTACCGGCTTAATCCCGGTACAGATGGAAACATGCAGTGCATTGCATAGCGTCGGTGCCGGGGGCGGGGCTTACCGCGATGGGGGCGGGGCTTACCGGCTGAAGCCCGGTACAGTCGGCAACTTGCAGTGCATTGCGTAGCGTCGGTGCCGGGGGCGGGGCTTACCGCGATGGGGCGGGGCTTACCGGCTTAATCCCGGTACAGATGGAAACATGCAGTGCATTGCATAGCGTCGGGGCCGGGGGCAGGGCTTACCGCGATGGGGCGGGGCTTACCGGCTTAATCTTGGTACAGATGGAAACATGCAGTGCATTGCATAGCGTCGGTGCCGGGGGCGGGGCTTACCGGCTTAAGCCGGGTACAGTCGGCAACATACAGTGCATTGCGTAGCGTCGGTGCCGGGGGCGGGGCTTACCGCGATGGGGGCGGGGCTTACAGGCTGAAGCCCGGTACAGTCGGCAACTTGCAGTGCATTGCGTAGCGTCGGTGCCGGGGGCGGGGCTTACCGCGATGGGGCGGGGCTTACCGGCTTAATCCCGGTACAGATGGAAACATGCAGTGCATTGCATAGCGTCGGTGCCGGGGGCGGGGCTTACCGCGATGGGGCGGGGCTTACCGGCTTAAGCCCGGTACAGATGGAAACATGCAGTGCATTGCATAGCGTCGGTGCCGGGGGCGGGGCTTACCGCGATGGGGGCGGGGCTTACCGGCTTAAGCCGGGTACAGTCGGCAACATACAGTGCATTGCGTAGCGTCGGTGCCGGGGGCGGGGCTGACCGCGATGGGTTGGGTTGGACCGCGATGGGGGCCTGGGTTCAACTCCCACTAAGGGCAAAAACCAAATTGCATTGCAGTGAATTACATAGCATTGGGTCGGCGCAGGGGGCGTGGCTTACCGGCTTAAGCCTGGTATGATTGGCCACGTGCATTGGCTGGGGGCGGGGCCTACCAGCTTAAGCCTGGTATGATTGGCCACGTGCATTGGCTGGGGGCGGGGCCTACCGGCTTAAGCCTGGTACAGTTGACAACATGAAATGCTTACTGCCACCTCTTCAGCAGACGCAACACTTCGTTACCTTTTGCGCTGGCGCCGCTGTTACTTCTCATGGCATAGCACCGCCATTTGTTTTATTGAACATGCCCCCCGCGATGGGGGCGTGGCTTACCGGCTTAAGCCCGGTACAGTCGGCAACTTGCAGTGCATTGCGTAGCGTCGGTGCCGGGGGCGGGGCTTACCGCGATGGGGGCGGGGCTTACCGGCTGAAGCCCGGTACAGTCGGCAACTTGCAGTGCATTGCGTAGCGTCGGTGCCGGGGGCGGGGCTTACCGCGATGGGGCGGGGCTTACCGGCTTAATCCCGGTACAGATGGAAACATGCAGTGCATTGCGTAGCGTCGGTGCCGGGGGCGGGGCTTACCGCGATGGGGCGGGGCTTACCGGCTTAATCCCGGTACAGATGGAAACATGCAGTGCATTGCATAGCGTCGGTGCCGGGGGCGGGCATACCGCGATGGGGCGGGGCTTACCGCGTCATGCCAGGTACAGTGTGCAACTATGGCAACATGCAATGCTTACTGTCACCTTTTCAGCAGACGCAACCCATCACTTCCTTTGGCGCTGAAGCGGCTGCTACTTCTCATGACATAGCACCGCCACTTGTTTTTTAAACATGCCCCCATTTAAATTGCACTGGAGTAGAGGCAGCACGGTGGTTCAGTGGTTAGCACAGTAGCCTTGCAGCGCTGGGGCCTGGGTTCAACTCCCACTAAGGGCAAAAACCAAATTGCATTGCAGTGAATTACATAGCATTGGGTCGGCGCAGGGGGCGTGGCTTACCGGCTTAAGCCTGGTATGATTGGCCACGTGCATTGGCTGGGGGCGGGGCCTACCGGCTTAAGCCTGGTATGATTGGCCACGTGCATTGGCTGGGGGCGGGGCCTACCGGCTTAAGCCTGGTACAGTTGACAACATGA
The DNA here is from genome assembly GCF_027789765.1 of Dendropsophus ebraccatus. Lineage (NCBI taxonomy): Eukaryota > Metazoa > Chordata > Amphibia > Anura > Hylidae > Dendropsophus > Dendropsophus ebraccatus. Next base: position 34,458 of record NW_027209961.1, on the reverse strand, counting down.
AATGCTTACTGCCACCTCTTCAGCAGACGCAACACTTCGTTACCTTTTGCGCTGGCGCCGCTGTTACTTCTCATGGCATAGCACCGCCATTTGTTTTATTGAACATGCCCCCCGCGATGGGGGCGTGGCTTACCGGCTTAAGCCCGGTACAGTCGGCAACTTGCAGTGCATTGCATAGCGTCGGTGCCGGGGGCGGGGCTTACCGCGATGGGGGCGGGGCTTACAGGCTGAAGCCCGGTACAGTCGGCAACTTGCAGTGCATTGCGTAGCGTCGGTGCCGGGGGCGGGGCTTACCGCGATGGGGCGGGGCTTACCGGCTGAAGCCCGGTACAGTCGGCAACTTGCAGTGCATTGCGTAGCGTCGGTGCCGGGGGCGGGGCTTACCGCGATGGGGCGGGGCTTACCGGCTTAATCCCGGTACAGATGGAAACATGCAGTGCATTGCGTAGCGTCGGTGCCGGGGGCGGGGCTTACCGCGATGGGGCGGGGCTTACCGGCTTAATCCCGGTACAGATGGAAACATGCAGTGCATTGCATAGCGTCGGTGCCGGGGGCGGGGCTTACCGCGATGGGGCGGGGCTTACCGCGTCATGCCAGGTACAGTGTGCAACTATGGCAACATGCAATGCTTACTGTCACCTTTTCAGCAGACGCAACCCATCACTTCCTTTGGCGCTGAAGCGGCTGCTACTTCTCATGACATAGCACCGCCACTTGTTTTTTAAACATGCCCCCATTTAAATTGCACTGGAGTAGAGGCAGCACGGTGGTTCATTGGTTAGCACAGTAGCCTTGCAGCGCTGGGGGCCTGGGTTCAACTCCCACTAAGGGCAAAAACCAAATTGCATTGCAGTGAATTACATAGCATTGGGTCGGCGCAGGGGGCGTGGCTTACCGGCTTAAGCCTGGTATGATTGGCCACGTGCATTGGCTGGGGGCGGGGCCTACCGGCTTAAGCCTGGTATGATTGGCCACGTGCATTGGCTGGGGGCGGGGCCTACCGCCTTAAGCCTGGTACAGTTGACAACATGAAATGCTTACTGCCACCTCTTCAGCAGACGCAACACTTCGTTACCTTTTGCGCTGGCGCCGCTGTTACTTCTCATGGCATAGCACCGCCATTTGTTTTATTGAACATGCCCCCCGCGATGGGGGCGTGGCTTACCGGCTTTAGCCCGGTACAGTCGGCAACTTGCAGTGCATTGCATAGCGTCGGTGCCGGGGGCGGGGCTTACCGCGATGGGGGCGGGGCTTACAGGCTGAAGCCCGGTACAGTCGGCAACTTGCAGTGCATTGCGTAGCGTCGGTGCCGGGGGCGGGGCTTACCGCGATGGGGCGGGGCTTACCGGCTTAATCCCGGTACAGATGGAAACTTGCTGTGCATTGCATAGCGTCGGTGCCGGGGGCGGGGCTTACCGCGATGGGGGCGGGGCTTACCGGCTTAAGCCGGGTACAGTCGGCAACATACAGTGCATTGCGTAGCGTCGGTGCCGGGGGCGGGGCTTACCGCGATGGGGGCGGGGCTTACAGGCTGAAGCCCGGTACAGTCGGCAACTTGCAGTGCATTGCGTAGCGTCGGTGCCGGGGGCGGGGCTTACCGCGATGGGGGCGGGGCTTACAGGCTGAAGCCCGGTACAGTCGGCAACTTGCAGTGCATTGCGTAGCGTCGGTGCCGGGGGCGGGGCTTACCGCGATGGGGGCGGGGCTTACAGGCTGAAGCCCGGTACAGTCGGCAACTTGCAGTGCATTGCGTAGCGTCGGTGCCGGGGGCGGGGCTTACCGCGATGGGGGCGGGGCTTACCGGCTGAAGCCCGGTACAGTCGGCAACTTGCAGTGCATTGCGTAGCGTCGGTGCCGGGGGCGGGGCTTACCGCGATGGGGCGGGGCTTACCGGCTTAATCCCGGTACAGATGGAAACATGCAGTGCATTGCATAGCGTCGGTGCCGGGGGCGGGGCTTACCGCGATGGGGGCGGGGCTTACCGGCTGAAGCCCGGTACAGTCGGCAACTTGCAGTGCATTGCGTAGCGTCGGTGCCGGGGGCGGGGCTTACCGCGATGGGGCGGGGCTTACCGGCTTAATCCCGGTACAGATGGAAACATGCAGTGCATTGCATAGCGTCGGTGCCGGGGGCGGGGCTTACCGCGATGGGGGCGGGGCTTACCGGCTGAAGCCCGGTACAGTCGGCAACTTGCAGTGCATTGCGTAGCGTCGGTGCCGGGGGCGGGGCTTACCGCGATGGGGCGGGGCTTACCGGCTTAATCCCGGTACAGATGGAAACATGCAGTGCATTGCATAGCGTCGGGGCCGGGGGCAGGGCTTACCGCGATGGGGCGGGGCTTACCGGCTTAATCTTGGTACAGATGGAAACATGCAGTGCATTGCATAGCGTCGGTGCCGGGGCGGGGCTTACCGGCTTAAGCCGGGTACAGTCGGCAACATACAGTGCATTGCGTAGCGTCGGTGCCGGGGGCGGGGCTTACCGCGATGGGGGCGGGGCTTACAGGCTGAAGCCCGGTACAGTCGGCAACTTGCAGTGCATTGCGTAGCGTCGGTGCCGGGGGCGGGGCTTACCGCGATGGGGCGGGGCTTACCGGCTTAATCCCGGTACAGATGGAAACATGCAGTGCATTGCATAGCGTCGGTGCCGGGGGCGGGGCTTACCGCGATGGGGCGGGGCTTACCGGCTTAAGCCCGGTACAGATGGAAACATGCAGTGCATTGCATAGCGTCGGTGCCGGGGGCGGGGCTTACCGCGATGGGGGCGGGGCTTACCGGCTTAAGCCGGGTACAGTCGGCAACATACAGTGCATTGCGTAGCGTCGGTGCCGGGGGCGGGGCTGACCGCGATGGGTTGGGTTGGACCGCGATGGGGGCCTGGGTTCAACTCCCACTAAGGGCAAAAACCAAATTGCATTGCAGTGAATTACATAGCATTGGGTCGGCGCAGGGGGCGTGGCTTACCGGCTTAAGCCTGGTATGATTGGCCACGTGCATTGGCTGGGGGCGGGGCCTACCGGCTTAAGCCTGGTATGATTGGCCACGTGCATTGGCTGGGGGCGGGGCCTACCGGCTTAAGCCTGGTACAGTTGACAACATGAAATGCTTACTGCCACCTCTTCAGCAGACGCAACACTTCGTTACCTTTTGCGCTGGCGCCGCTGTTACTTCTCATGGCATAGCACCGCCATTTGTTTTATTGAACATGCCCCCCGCGATGGGGGCGTGGCTTACCGGCTTAAGCCCGGTACAGTCGGCAACTTGCAGTGCATTGCATAGCGTCGGTGCCGGGGGCGGGGCTTACCGCGATGGGGGCGGGGCTTACAGGCTGAAGCCCGGTACAGTCGGCAACTTGCAGTGCATTGCGTAGCGTCGGTGCCGGGGGCGGGGCTTACCGCGATGGGGCGGGGCTTACCGGCTGAAGCCCGGTACAGTCGGCAACTTGCAGTGCATTGCGTAGCGTCGGTGCCGGGGGCGGGGCTTACCGCGATGGGGCGGGGCTTACCGGCTTAATCCCGGTACAGATGGAAACATGCAGTGCATTGCGTAGCGTCGGTGCCGGGGGCGGGGCTTACCGCGATGGGGCGGGGCTTACCGGCTTAATCCCGGTACAGATGGAAACATGCAGTGCATTGCATAGCGTCGGTGCCGGGGGCGGGGCTTACCGCGATGGGGCGGGGCTTACCGCGTCATGCCAGGTACAGTGTGCAACTATGGCAACATGCAATGCTTACTGTCACCTTTTCAGCAGACGCAACCCATCACTTCCTTTGGCGCTGAAGCGGCTGCTACTTCTCATGACATAGCACCGCCACTTGTTTTTTAAACATGCCCCCATTTAAATTGCACTGGAGTAGAGGCAGCACGGTGGTTCATTGGTTAGCACAGTAGCCTTGCAGCGCTGGGGGCCTGGGTTCAACTCCCACTAAGGGCAAAAACCAAATTGCATTGCAGTGAATTACATAGCATTGGGTCGGCGCAGGGGGCGTGGCTTACCGGCTTAAGCCTGGTATGATTGGCCACGTGCATTGGCTGGGGGCGGGGCCTACCGGCTTAAGCCTGGTATGATTGGCCACGTGCATTGGCTGGGGGCGGGGCCTACCGGCTTAAGCCTGGTACAGTTGACAACATGAAATGCTTACTGCCACCTCTTCAGCAGACGCAACACTTCGTTACCTTTTGCGCTGGCGCCGCTGTTACTTCTCATGGCATAGCACCGCCATTTGTTTTATTGAACATGCCCCCCGCGATGGGGGCGTGGCTTACCGGCTTAAGCCCGGTACAGTCGGCAACTTGCAGTGCATTGCATAGCGTCGGTGCCGGGGGCGGGGCTTACCGCGATGGGGGCGGGGCTTACAGGCTGAAGCCCGGTACAGTCGGCAACTTGCAGTGCATTGCGTAGCGTCGGTGCCGGGGGCGGGGCTTACCGCGATGGGGCGGGGCTTACCGGCTTAATCCCGGTACAGATGGAAACATGCAGTGCATTGCATAGCGTCGGTGCCGGGGGCGGGGCTTGCCGCGATGGGGGCGGGGCTTACCGGCTTAAGCCGGGTACAGTCGGCAACATACAGTGCATTGCGTAGCGTCGGTGCCGGGGGCGGGGCTTACCGCGATGGGGGCGGGGCTTACAGGCTGAAGCCCGGTACAGTCGGCAACTTGCAGTGCATTGCGTAGCGTCGGTGCCGGGGGCGGGGCTTACCGCGATGGGGCGGGGCTTACCGGCTTAATCCCGGTACAGATGGAAACATGCAGTGCATTGCATAGCGTCGGGGCGGGGGCGGGGCGTCCCGCGAGGGGGCGGGGCTTACCGGCTTAAGCCCGGTACAGATGGAAACATGCAGTGCATTGCATAGCGTCGGTGCCGGGGGCGGGGCTTACCGCGATGGGGGCGGGGCTTACCGGCTTAAGCCGGGTACAGTCGGCAACATGCAGTGCATTGCGTAGCGTCGGTGCCGGGGGCGGGGCTGACCGCGATGGGTTGGGTTGGACCGCGATGGGGGCCTGGGTTCAACTCCCACTAAGGGCAAAAACCAAATTGCATTGCAGTGAATTACATAGCATTGGGTCGGCGCAGGGGGCGTGGCTTACCGGCTTAAGCCTGGTATGATTGGCCACGTGCATTGGCTGGGGGCGGGGCCTACCAGCTTAAGCCTGGTATGATTGGCCACGTGCATTGGCTGGGGGCGGGGCCTACCGGCTTAAGCCTGGTACAGTTGACAACATGAAATGCTTACTGCCACCTCTTCAGCAGACGCAACACTTCGTTACCTTTTGCGCTGGCGCCGCTGTTACTTCTCATGGCATAGCACCGCCATTTGTTTTATTGAACATGCCCCCCGCGATGGGGGCGTGGCTTACCGGCTTAAGCCCGGTACAGTCGGCAACTTGCAGTGCATTGCGTAGCGTCGGTGCCGGGGGCGGGGCTTACCGCGATGGGGGCGGGGCTTACCGGCTGAAGCCCGGTACAGTCGGCAACTTGCAGTGCATTGCGTAGCGTCGGTGCCGGGGGCGGGGCTTACCGCGATGGGGCGGGGCTTACCGGCTTAATCCCGGTACAGATGGAAACATGCAGTGCATTGCGTAGCGTCGGTGCCGGGGGCGGGGCTTACCGCGATGGGGCGGGGCTTACCGGCTTAATCCCGGTACAGATGGAAACATGCAGTGCATTGCATAGCGTCGGTGCCGGGGGCGGGGCTTACCGCGATGGGGCGGGGCTTACCGCGTCATGCCAGGTACAGTGTGCAACTATGGCAACATGCAATGCTTACTGTCACCTTTTCAGCAGACGCAACCCATCACTTCCTTTGGCGCTGAAGCGGCTGCTACTTCTCATGACATAGCACCGCCACTTGTTTTTTAAACATGCCCCCATTTAAATTGCACTGGAGTAGAGGCAGCACGGTGGTTCAGTGGTTAGCACAGTAGCCTTGCAGCGCTGGGGGCCTGGGTTCAACTCCCACTAAGGGCAAAAACCAAATTGCATTGCAGTGAATTACATAGCATTGGGTCGGCGCAGGGGGCGTGGCTTACCGGCTTAAGCCTGGTATGATTGGCCACGTGCATTGGCTGGGGGCGGGGCCTACCGGCTTAAGCCTGGTATGATTGGCCACGTGCATTGGCTGGGGGCGGGGCCTACCGGCTTAAGCCTGGTACAGTTGACAACATGAAATGCTTACTGCCACCTCTTCAGCAGACGCAACACTTCGTTACCTTTTGCGCTGGCGCCGCTGTTACTTCTCATGGCATAGCACCGCCATTTGTTTTATTGAACATGCCCCCCGCGATGGGGGCGTGGCTTACCGGCTTAAGCCCGGTACAGTCGGCAACTTGCAGTGCATTGCATAGCGTCGGTGCCGGGGGCGGGGCTTACCGCGATGGGGGGCGGGGCTTACAGGCTGAAGCCCGGTACAGTCGGCAACTTGCAGTGCATTGCGTAGCGTCGGTGCCGGGGGCGGGGCTTACCGCGATGGGGCGGGGCTTACCGGCTGAAGCCCGGTACAGTCGGCAACTTGCAGTGCATTGCGTAGCGTCGGTGCCGGGGGCGGGGCTTACCGCGATGGGGCGGGGCTTACCGGCTTAATCCCGGTACAGATGGAAACATGCAGTGCATTGCATAGCGTCGGTGCCGGGGGCGGGGCTTACCGCGATGGGGCGGGGCTTACCGGCTTAATCCCGGTACAGATGGAAACATGCAGTGCATTGCATAGCGTCGGTGCCGGGGGCGGGGCTTACCGCGATGGGGCGGGGCTTACCGCGTCATGCCAGGTACAGTGTGCAACTATGGCAACATGCAATGCTTACTGTCACCTTTTCAGCAGACGCAACCCATCACTTCCTTTGGCGCTGAAGCGGCTGCTACTTCTCATGACATAGCACCGCCACTTGTTTTTTAAACATGCCCCTTTTAAATTGCACTGGAGTAGAGGCAGCACGGTGGTTCATTGGTTAGCACAGTAGCCTTGCAGCGCTGGGGGCCTGGGTTCAACTCCCACTAAGGGCAAAAACCAAATTGCATTGCAGTGAATTACATAGCATTGGGTCGGCGCAGGGGGCGTGGCTTACCGGCTTAAGCCTGGTATGATTGGCCACGTGCATTGGCTGGGGGCGGGGCCTACCGGCTTAAGCCTGGTATGATTGGCCACGTGCATTGGCTGGGGGCGGGGCCTACCGGCTTAAGCCTGGTACAGTTGACAACATGAAATGCTTACTGCCACCTCTTCAGCAGACGCAACACTTCGTTACCTTTTGCGCTGGCGCCGCTGTTACTTCTCATGGCATAGCACCGCCATTTGTTTTATTGAACATGCCCCCCGCGCTGGGGGCGTGGCTTACCGGCTTAAGCCCGGTACAGTCGGCAACTTGCAGTGCATTGCATAGCGTCGGTGCCGGGGGCGGGGCTTACCGCGATGGGGGCGGGGCTTACAGGCTGAAGCCCGGTAGAGTCGGCAACTTGCAGTGCATTGCGTAGCGTCGGTGCCGGGGGCGGGGCTTACCGCGATGGGCGGGGCTTACCGGCTTAATCCCGGTACAGATGGAAACATGCAGTGCATTGCATAGCGTCGGTGCCGGGGGCGGGGCTTACCGCGATGGGGGCGGGGCTTACCGGCTTAAGCCGGGTACAGTCGGCAACATCCAGTGCATTGCGTAGCGTCGGTGCCGGGGGCGGGGCTTACCGCGATGGGGGCGGGGCTTACAGGCTGAAGCCCGGTACAGTCGGCAACTTGCAGTGCATTGCGTAGCGTCGGTGCCGGGGGCGGGGCTTACCGCGATGGGGGCGGGGCTTACAGGCTGAAGCCCGGTACAGTCGGCAACTTGCAGTGCATTGCGTAGCGTCGGTGCCGGGGGCGGGGCTTACCGCGATGGGGGCGGGGCTTACAGGCTGAAGCCCGGTACAGTCGGCAACTTGCAGTGCATTGCGTAGCGTCGGTGCCGGGGGCGGGGCTTACCGCGATGGGGGCGGGGCTTACCGGCTGAAGCCCGGTACAGTCGGCAACTTGCAGTGCATTGCGTAGCGTCGGTGCCGGGGGCGGGGCTTACCGCGATGGGGCGGGGCTTACCGGCTTAATCCCGGTACAGATGGAAACATGCAGTGCATTGCATAGCGTCGGTGCCGGGGGCGGGGCTTACCGCGATGGGGGCGGGGCTTACCGGCTGAAGCCCGGTACAGTCGGCAACTTGCAGTGCATTGCGTAGCGTCGGTGCCGGGGGCGGGGCTTACCGCGATGGGGCGGGGCTTACCGGCTTAATCCCGGTACAGATGGAAACATGCAGTGCATTGCATAGCGTCGGTGCCGGGGGCGGGGCTTACCGCGATGGGGGCGGGGCTTACCGGCTGAAGCCCGGTACAGTCGGCAACTTGCAGTGCATTGCGTAGCGTCGGTGCCGGGGGCGGGGCTTACCGCGATGGGGCGGGGCTTACCGGCTTAATCCCGGTACAGATGGAAACATGCAGTGCATTGCATAGCGTCGGGGCCGGGGGCAGGGCTTACCGCGATGGGGCGGGGCTTACCGGCTTAATCTTGGTACAGATGGAAACATGCAGTGCATTGCATAGCGTCGGTGCCGGGGGCGGGGCTTACCGGCTTAAGCCGGGTACAGTCGGCAACATACAGTGCATTGCGTAGCGTCGGTGCCGGGGGCGGGGCTTACCGCGATGGGGGCGGGGCTTACAGGCTGAAGCCCGGTACAGTCGGCAACTTGCAGTGCATTGCGTAGCGTCGGTGCCGGGGGCGGGGCTTACCGCGATGGGGCGGGGCTTACCGGCTTAATCCCGGTACAGATGGAAACATGCAGTGCATTGCATAGCGTCGGTGCCGGGGGCGGGGCTTACCGCGATGGGGCGGGGCTTACCGGCTTAAGCCCGGTACAGATGGAAACATGCAGTGCATTGCATAGCGTCGGTGCCGGGGGCGGGGCTTACCGCGATGGGGGCGGGGCTTACCGGCTTAAGCCGGGTACAGTCGGCAACATACAGTGCATTGCGTAGCGTCGGTGCCGGGGGCGGGGCTGACCGCGATGGGTTGGGTTGGACCGCGATGGGGGCCTGGGTTCAACTCCCACTAAGGGCAAAAACCAAATTGCATTGCAGTGAATTACATAGCATTGGGTCGGCGCAGGGGGCGTGGCTTACCGGCTTAAGCCTGGTATGATTGGCCACGTGCATTGGCTGGGGGCGGGGCCTACCAGCTTAAGCCTGGTATGATTGGCCACGTGCATTGGCTGGGGGCGGGGCCTACCGGCTTAAGCCTGGTACAGTTGACAACATGAAATGCTTACTGCCACCTCTTCAGCAGACGCAACACTTCGTTACCTTTTGCGCTGGCGCCGCTGTTACTTCTCATGGCATAGCACCGCCATTTGTTTTATTGAACATGCCCCCCGCGATGGGGGCGTGGCTTACCGGCTTCAGCCCGGTACCGTCGGCAACTTGCAGTGCATTGCGTAGCGTCGGTGCCGGGGGCGGGGCTTACCGCGATGGGGGCGGGGCTTACCGGCTGAAGCCCGGTACAGTCGGCAACTTGCAGTGCATTGCGTAGCGTCGGTGCCGGGGGCGGGGCTTACCGCGATGGGGCGGGGCTTACCGGCTTAATCCCGGTACAGATGGAAACATGCAGTGCATTGCGTAGCGTCGGTGCCGGGGGCGGGGCTTACCGCGATGGGGCGGGGCTTACCGGCTTAATCCCGGTACAGATGGAAACATGCAGTGCATTGCATAGCGTCGGTGCCGGGGGCGGGGCTTACCGCGATGGGGCGGGGCTTACCGCGTCATGCCAGGTACAGTGTGCAACTATGGCAACATGCAATGCTTACTGTCACCTTTTCAGCAGACGCAACCCATCACTTCCTTTGGCGCTGAAGCGGCTGCTACTTCTCATGACATAGCACCGCCACTTGTTTTTTAAACATGCCCCCATTTAAATTGCACTGGAGTAGAGGCAGCACGGTGGTTCAGTGGTTAGCACAGTAGCCTTGCAGCGCTGGGGGCCTGGGTTCAACTCCCACTAAGGGCAAAAACCAAATTGCATTGCAGTGAATTACATAGCATTGGGTCGGCGCAGGGGGCGTGGCTTACCGGCTTAAGCCTGGTATGATTGGCCACGTGCATTGGCTGGGGGCGGGGCCTACCGGCTTAAGCCTGGTATGATTGGCCACGTGCATTGGCTGGGGGCGGGGCCTACCGGCTTAAGCCTGGTACAGTTGACAACATGAAATGCTTACTGCCACCTCTTCAGCAGACGCAACACTTCGTTACCTTTTGCGCTGGCGCCGCTGTTACTTCTCATGGCATAGCACCGCCATTTGTTTTATTGAACATGCCCCCCGCGATGGGGGCGTGGCTTACCGGCTTAAGCCCGGTACAGTCGGCAACTTGCAGTGCATTGCATAGCGTCGGTGCCGGGGGCGGGGCTTACCGCGATGGGGGCGGGGCTTACAGGCTGAAGCCCGGTACAGTCGGCAACTTGCAGTGCATTGCGTAGCGTCGGTGCCGGGGGCGGGGCTTACCGCGATGGGGCGGGGCTTACCGGCTGAAGCCCGGTACAGTCGGCAACTTGCAGTGCATTGCGTAGCGTCGGTGCCGGGGGCGGGGCTTACCGCGATGGGGCGGGGCTTACCGGCTTAATCCCGGTACAGATGGAAACATGCAGTGCATTGCGTAGCGTCGGTGCCGGGGGCGGGGCTTACCGCGATGGGGCGGGGCTTACCGGCTTAATCCCGGTACAGATGGAAACATGCAGTGCATTGCATAGCGTCGGTGCCGGGGGCGGGGCTTACCGCGATGGGGCGGGGCTTACCGCGTCATGCCAGGTACAGTGTGCAACTATGGCAACATGCAATGCTTACTGTCACCTTTTCAGCAGACGCAACCCATCACTTCCTTTGGCGCTGAAGCGGCTGCTACTTCTCATGACATAGCACCGCCACTTGTTTTTTAAACATGCCCCCATTTAAATTGCACTGGAGTAGAGGCAGCACGGTGGTTCATTGGTTAGCACAGTAGCCTTGCAGCGCTGGGGGCCTGGGTTCAACTCCCACTAAGGGCAAAAACCAAATTGCATTGCAGTGAATTACATAGCATTGGGTCGGCGCAGGGGGCGTGGCTTACCGGCTTAAGCCTGGTATGATTGGCCACGTGCATTGGCTGGGGGCGGGGCCTACCGGCTTAAGCCTGGTATGATTGGCCACGTGCATTGGCTGGGGGCGGGGCCTACCGGCTTAAGCCTGGTACAGTTGACAACATGAAATGCTTACTGCCACCTCTTCAGCAGACGCAACACTTCGTTACCTTTTGCGCTGGCGCCGCTGTTACTTCTCATGGCATAGCACCGCCATTTGTTTTATTGAACATGCCCCCCGCGATGGGGGCGTGGCTTACCGGCTTAAGCCCGGTACAGTCGGCAACTTGCAGTGCATTGCATAGCGTCGGTGCCGGGGGCGGGGCTTACCGCGATGGGGGCGGGGCTTACAGGCTGAAAGCCCGGTACAGTCGGCAACTTGCAGTGCATTGCGTAGCGTCGGTGCCGGGGGCGGGGCTTACCGCGATGGGGCGGGGCTTACCGGCTTAATCCCGGTACAGATGGAAACATGCAGTGCATTGCATAGCGTCGGTGCCGGGGGCGGGGCTTACCGCGATGGGGGCGGGGCTTACCGGCTTAAGCCGGGTACAGTCGGCAACATACAGTGCATTGCGTAGCGTCGGTGCCGGGGGCGGGGCTTACCGCGATGGGGGCGGGGCTTACAGGCTGAAGCCCGGTACAGTCGGCAACTTGCAGTGCATTGCGTAGCGTCGGTGCCGGGGGCGGGGCTTACCGCGATGGGGCGGGGCTTACCGGCTTAATCCCGGTACAGATGGAAACATGCAGTGCATTGCATAGCGTCGGTGCCGGGGGCGGGGCTTACCGCGATGGGGCGGGGCTTACCGGCTTAAGCCCGGTACAGATGGAAACATGCAGTGCATTGCATAGCGTCGGTGCCGGGGGCGGGGCTTACCGCGATGGGGGCGGGGCTTACCGGCTTAAGCCGGGTACAGTCGGCAACATACAGTGCATTGCGTAGCGTCGGTGCCGGGGGCGGGGCTGACCGCGATGGGTTGGGTTGGACCGCGATGGGGGCCTGGGTTCAACTCCCACTAAGGGCAAAAACCAAATTGCATTGCAGTGAATTACATAGCATTGGGTCGGCGCAGGGGGCGTGGCTTACCGGCTTAAGCCTGGTATGATTGGCCACGTGCATTGGCTGGGGGCGGGGCCTACCAGCTTAAGCCTGGTATGATTGGCCACGTGCATTGGCTGGGGGCGGGGCCTACCGGCTTAAGCCTGGTACAGTTGACAACATGAAATGCTTACTGCCACCTCTTCAGCAGACGCAACACTTCGTTACCTTTTGCGCTGGCGCCGCTGTTACTTCTCATGGCATAGCACCGCCATTTGTTTTATTGAACATGCCCCCCGCGATGGGGGCGTGGCTTACCGGCTTAAGCCCGGTACAGTCGGCAACTTGCAGTGCATTGCGTAGCGTCGGTGCCGGGGGCGGGGCTTACCGCGATGGGGGCGGGGCTTACCGGCTGAAGCCCGGTACAGTCGGCAACTTGCAGTGCATTGCGTAGCGTCGGTGCCGGGGGCGGGGCTTACCGCGATGGGGCGGGGCTTACCGGCTTAATCCCGGTACAGATGGAAACATGCAGTGCATTGCGTAGCGTCGGTGCCGGGGGCGGGGCTTACCGCGATGGGGCGGGGCTTACCGGCTTAATCCCGGTACAGATGGAAACATGCAGTGCATTGCATAGCGTCGGTGCCGGGGGCGGGGCTTACCGCGATGGGGCGGGGCTTACCGCGTCATGCCAGGTACAGTGTGCAACTATGGCAACATGCAATGCTTACTGTCACCTTTTCAGCAGACGCAACCCATCACTTCCTTTGGCGCTGAAGCGGCTGCTACTTCTCATGACATAGCACCGCCACTTGTTTTTAAACATGCCCCCATTTAAATTGCACTGGAGTAGAGGCAGCACGGTGGTTCAGTGGTTAGCACAGTAGCCTTGCAGCGCTGGGGGCCTGGGTTCAACTCCCACTAAGGGCAAAAACCAAATTGCATTGCAGTGAATTACATAGCATTGGGTCGGCGCAGGGGGCGTGGCTTACCGGCTTAAGCCTGGTATGATTGGCCACGTGCATTGGCTGGGGGCGGGGCCTACCGGCTTAAGCCTGGTATGATTGGCCACGTGCATTGGCTGGGGGCGGGGCCTACCGGCTTAAGCCTGGTACAGTTGACAACATGAAATGCTTACTGCCACCTCTTCAGCAGACGCAACACTTCGTTACCTTTTGCGCTGGCGCCGCTGTTACTTCTCATGGCATAGCACCGCCATTTGTTTTATTGAACATGCCCCCCGCGATGGGGGCGTGGCTTACCGGCTTAAGCCCGGTACAGTCGGCAACTTGCAGTGCATTGCATAGCGTCGGTGCCGGGGGCGGGGCTTACCGCGATGGGGGCGGGGCTTACAGGCTGAAGCCCGGTACAGTCGGCAACTTGCAGTGCATTGCGTAGCGTCGGTGCCGGGGGCGGGGCTTACCGCGATGGGGCGGGGCTTACCGGCTGAAGCCCGGTACAGTCGGCAACTTGCAGTGCATTGCGTAGCGTCGGTGCCGGGGGCGGGGCTTACCGCGATGGGGCGGGGCTTACCGGCTTAATCCCGGTACAGATGGAAACATGCAGTGCATTGCGTAGCGTCGGTGCCGGGGGCGGGGCTTACCGCGATGGGGCGGGGCTTACCGGCTTAATCCCGGTACAGATGGAAACATGCAGTGCATTGCATAGCGTCGGTGCCGGGGGCGGGGCTTACCGCGATGGGGCGGGGCTTACCGCGTCATGCCAGGTACAGTGTGCAACTATGGCAACATGCAATGCTTACTGTCACCTTTTCAGCAGACGCAACCCATCACTTCCTTTGGCGCTGAAGCGGCTGCTACTTCTCATGACATAGCACCGCCACTTGTTTTTTAAACATGCCCCCATTTAAATTGCACTGGAGTAGAGGCAGCACGGTGGTTCATTGGTTAGCACAGTAGCCTTGCAGCGCTGGGGGCCTGGGTTCAACTCCCACTAAGGGCAAAAACCAAATTGCATTGCAGTGAATTACATAGCATTGGGTCGGCGCAGGGGGCGTGGCTTACCGGCTTAAGCCTGGTATGATTGGCCACGTGCATTGGCTGGGGGCGGGGCCTACCGGCTTAAGCCTGGTATGATTGGCCACGTGCATTGGCTGGGGGCGGGGCCTACCGGCTTAAGCCTGGTACAGTTGACAACATGAAATGCTTACTGCCACCTCTTCAGCAGACGCAACACTTCGTTACCTTTTGCGCTGGCGCCGCTGTTACTTCTCATGGCATAGCACCGCCATTTGTTTTATTGAACATGCCCCCCGCGATGGGGGCGTGGCTTACCGGCTTAAGCCCGGTACAGTCGGCAACTTGCAGTGCATTGCATAGCGTCGGTGCCGGGGGCGGGGCTTACCGCGATGGGGGCGGGGCTTACAGGCTGAAGCCCGGTACAGTCGGCAACTTGCAGTGCATTGCGTAGCGTCGGTGCCGGGGGCGGGGCTTACCGCGATGGGGCGGGGCTTACCGGCTTAATCCCGGTACAGTTGGAAACATGCAGTGCATTGCATAGCGTCGGTGCCGGGGGCGGGGCTTACCGCGATGGGGGCGGGGCTTACCGGCTTAAGCCGGGTACAGTCGGCAACATACAGTGCATTGCGTAGCGTCGGTGCCGGGGGCGGGGCTTACCGCGATGGGGGCGGGGCTTACAGGCTGAAGCCCGGTACAGTCGGCAACTTGCAGTGCATTGCGTAGCGTCGGTGCCGGGGGCGGGGCTTACCGCGATGGGGGCGGGGCTTACAGGCTGAAGCCCGGTACAGTCGGCAACTTGCAGTGCATTGCGTAGCGTCGGTGCCGGGGGCGGGGCTTACCGCGATGGGGGCGGGGCTTACAGGCTGAAGCCCGGTACAGTCGGCAACTTGCAGTGCATTGCGTAGCGTCGGTGCCGGGGGCGGGGCTTACCGCGATGGGGGCGGGGCTTACCGGCTGAAGCCCGGTACAGTCGGCAACTTGCAGTGCATTGCGTAGCGTCGGTGCCGGGGCGGGGCTTACCGCGATGGGGCGGGGCTTACCGGCTTAATCCCGGTACAGATGGAAACATGCAGTGCATTGCATAGCGTCGGTGCCGGGGGCGGGGCTTACCGCGATGGGGGCGGGGCTTACCGGCTGAAGCCCGGTACAGTCGGCAACTTGCAGTGCATTGCGTAGCGTCGGTGCCGGGGGCGGGGCTTACCGCGATGGGGCGGGGCTTACCGGCTTAATCCCGGTACAGATGGAAACATGCAGTGCATTGCATAGCGTCGGTGCCGGGGGCGGGGCTTACCGCGATGGGGGCGGGGCTTACCGGCTGAAGCCCGGTACAGTCGGCAACTTGCAGTGCATTGCGTAGCGTCGGTGCCGGGGGCGGGGCTTACCGCGATGGGGCGGGGCTTACCGGCTTAATCCCGGTACAGATGGAAACATGCAGTGCATTGCATAGCGTCGGGGCCGGGGGCAGGGCTTACCGCGATGGGGCGGGGCTTACCGGCTTAATCTTGGTACAGATGGAAACATGCAGTGCATTGCATAGCGTCGGTGCCGGGGGCGGGGCTTACCGGCTTAAGCCGGGTACAGTCGGCAACATACAGTGCATTGCGTAGCGTCGGTGCCGGGGGCGGGGCTTACCGCGATGGGGGCGGGGCTTACAGGCTGAAGCCCGGTACAGTCGGCAACTTGCAGTGCATTGCGTAGCGTCGGTGCCGGGGGCGGGGCTTACCGCGATGGGGCGGGGCTTACCGGCTTAATCCCGGTACAGATGGAAACATGCAGTGCATTGCATAGCGTCGGTGCCGGGGGCGGGGCTTACCGCGATGGGGCGGGGCTTACCGGCTTAAGCCCGGTACAGATGGAAACATGCAGTGCATTGCATAGCGTCGGTGCCGGGGGCGGGGCTTACCGCGATGGGGGCGGGGCTTACCGGCTTAAGCCGGGTACAGTCGGCAACATACAGTGCATTGCGTAGCGTCGGTGCCGGGGGCGGGGCTGACCGCGATGGGTTGGGTTGGACCGCGATGGGGGCCTGGGTTCAACTCCCACTAAGGGCAAAAACCAAATTGCATTGCAGTGAATTACATAGCATTGGGTCGGCGCAGGGGGCGTGGCTTACCGGCTTAAGCCTGGTATGATTGGCCACGTGCATTGGCTGGGGGCGGGCCTACCAGCTTAAGCCTGGTATGATTGGCCACGTGCATTGGCTGGGGGCGGGGCCTACCGGCTTAAGCCTGGTACAGTTGACAACATGAAATGCTTACTGCCACCTCTTCAGCAGACGCAACACTTCGTTACCTTTTGCGCTGGCGCCGCTGTTACTTCTCATGGCATAGCACCGCCATTTGTTTTATTGAACATGCCCCCCGCGATGGGGGCGTGGCTTACCGGCTTAAGCCCGGTACAGTCGGCAACTTGCAGTGCATTGCGTAGCGTCGGTGCCGGGGGCGGGGCTTACCGCGATGGGGGCGGGGCTTACCGGCTGAAGCCCGGTACAGTCGGCAACTTGCAGTGCATTGCGTAGCGTCGGTGCCGGGGGCGGGGCTTACCGCGATGGGGCGGGGCTTACCGGCTTAATCCCGGTACAGATAGAAACATGCAGTGCATTGCATAGCGTCGGTGCCGGGGGCGGGGCTTACCGCGATGGGGCGGGGCTTACCGGCTTAATCCCGGTACAGATGGAAACATGCAGTGCATTGCATAGCGTCGGTGCCGGGGGCGGGGCTTACCGCGATGGGGCGGGGCTTACCGCGTCATGCCAGGTACAGTGTGCAACTATGGCAACATGCAATGCTTACTGTCACCTTTTCAGCAGACGCAACCCATCACTTCCTTTGGCGCTGAAGCGGCTGCTACTTCTCATGACATAGCACCGCCACTTGTTTTTTAAACATGCCCCCATTTAAATTGCACTGGAGTAGAGGCAGCACGGTGGTTCAGTGGTTAGCACAGTAGCCTTGCAGCGCTGGGGGCCTGGGTTCAACTCCCACTAAGGGCAAAAACCAAATTGCATTGCAGTGAATTACATAGCATTGGGTCGGCGCAGGGGGCGTGGCTTACCGGCTTAAGCCTGGTATGATTGGCCACGTGCATTGGCTGGGGGCGGGGCCTACCGGCTTAAGCCTGGTATGATTGGCCACGTGCATTGGCTGGGGGCGGGGCCTACCGGCTTAAGCCTGGTACAGTTGACAACATGAAATGCTTACTGCCACCTCTTCAGCAGACGCAACACTTCGTTACCTTTTGCGCTGGCGCCGCTGTTACTTCTCATGGCATAGCACCGCCATTTGTTTTATTGAACATGCCCCCCGCGATGGGGGCGTGGCTTACCGGCTTAAGCCCGGTACAGTCGGCAACTTGCAGTGCATTGCATAGCGTCGGTGCCGGGGGCGGGGCTTACCGCGATGGGGGCGGGGCTTACAGGCTGAAGCCCGGTACAGTCGGCAACTTGCAGTGCATTGCGTAGCGTCGGTGCCGGGGGCGGGGCTTACCGCGATGGGGCGGGGCTTACCGGCTTAATCCCGGTACAGATGGAAACATGCAGTGCATTGCATAGCGTCGGTGCCGGGGGCGGGGCTTACCGCGATGGGGCGGGGCTTACCGGCTTAAGCCGGGTACAGTCGGCAACATGCAGTGCATTGCGTAGCGTCGGTGCCGGGGGCGGGGCTTACCGCGATGGGGGCGGGGCTTACAGGCTGAAGCCCGGTACAGTCGGCAACTTGCAGTGCATTGCGTAGCGTCGGTGCCGGGGGCGGGGCTTACCGCGATGGGGGCGGGGCTTACAGGCTGAAGCCCGGTACAGTCGGCAACTTGCAGTGCATTGCGTAGCGTCGGTGCCGGGGGCGGGGCTTACCGCGATGGGGGCGGGGCTTACCGGCTGAAGCCCGGTACAGTCGGCAACTTGCAGTGCATTGCGTAGCGTCGGTGCCGGGGGCGGGGCTTACCGCGATGGGGCGGGGCTTACCGGCTTAATCCCGGTACAGATGGAAACATGCAGTGCATTGCATAGCGTCGGTGCCGGGGGCGGGGCTTACCGCGATGGGGGCGGGGCTTACCGGCTGAAGCCCGGTACAGTCGGCAACTTGCAGTGCATTGCGTAGCGTCGGTGCCGGGGGCGGGGCTTACCGCGATGGGGCGGGGCTTACCGGCTTAATCCCGGTACAGATGGAAACATGCAGTGCATTGCATAGCGTCGGTGCCGGGGGCGGGGCTTACCGCGATGGGGGCGGGGCTTACCGGCTGAAGCCCGGTACAGTCGGCAACTTGCAGTGCATTGCGTAGCGTCGGTGCCGGGGGCGGGGCTTACCGCGATGGGGCGGGGCTTACCGGCTTAATCCCGGTACAGATGGAAACATGCAGTGCATTGCATAGCGTCGGGGCCGGGGGCGGGGCTTACCGCGATGGGGCGGGGCTTACCGGCTTAATCGTGGTACAGATGGAAACATGCAGTGCATTGCATAGCGTCGGTGCCGGGGGCGGGGCTTACCGGCTTAAGCCGGGTACAGTCGGCAACATACAGTGCATTGCGTAGCGTCGGTGCCGGGGGCGGGGCTTACCGCGATGGGGGCGGGGCTTACAGGCTGAAGCCCGGTACAGTCGGCAACTTGCAGTGCATTGCGTAGCGTCGGTGCCGGGGGCGGGGCTTACCGCGATGGGGCGGGGCTGACCGGCTTAAGCCCGGTACAGATGGAAACATGCAGTGCATTGCATAGCGTCGGTGCCGGGGGCGGGGCTTACCGCGATGGGGCGGGGCTTACCGGCTTAAGCCCGGTACAGATGGAAACATGCAGTGCATTGCATAGCGTCGGTGCCGGGGGCGGGGCTTACCGCGATGGGGGCGGGGCTTACCGGCTTAGGCCGGGTACAGTCGGCAACATACAGTGCATTGCGTAGCGTCGGTGCCGGGGGCGGGGCTGACCGCGATGGGTTGGGTTGGACCGCGATGGGGGCCTGGGTTCAACTCCCACTAAGGGCAAAAACCAAATTGCATTGCAGTGAATTACATAGCATTGGGTCGGCGCAGGGGGCGTGGCTTACCGGCTTAAGCCTGGTATGATTGGCCACGTGCATTGGCTGGGGGCGGGGCCTACCAGCTTAAGCCTGGTATGATTGGCCACGTGCATTGGCTGGGGGCGGGGCCTACCGGCTTAAGCCTGGTACAGTTGACAACATGAAATGCTTACTGCCACCTCTTCAGCAGACGCAACACTTCGTTACCTTTTGCGCTGGCGCCGCTGTTACTTCTCATGGCATAGCACCGCCATTTGTTTTATTGAACATGCCCCCCGCGATGGGGGCGTGGCTTACCGGCTTAAGCCCGGTACAGTCGGCAACTTGCAGTGCATTGCGTAGCGTCGGTGCCGGGGGCGGGGCTTACCGCGATGGGGGCGGGGCTTACAGGCTGAAGCCCGGTACAGTCGGCAACTTGCAGTGCATTGCGTAGCGTCGGTGCCGGGGGCGGGGCTTACCGCGATGGGGGCGGGGCTTACAGGCTGAAGCCCGGTACAGTCGGCAACTTGCAGTGCATTGCGTAGCGTCGGTGCCGGGGGCGGGGCTTACCGCGATGGGGGCGGGGCTTACCGGCTGAAGCCCGGTACAGTCGGCAACTTGCAGTGCATTGCGTAGCGTCGGTGCCGGGGGCGGGGCTTACCGCGATGGGGCGGGGCTTACCGGCTTAATCCCGGTACAGATGGAAACATGCAGTGCATTGCATAGCGTCGGTGCCGGGGGCGGGGCTTACCGCGATGGGGGCGGGGCTTACCGGCTGAAGCCCGGTACAGTCGGCAACTTGCAGTGGCATTGCGTAGCGTCGGTGCCGGGGGCGGGGCTTACCGCGATGGGGCGGGGCTTACCGGCTGAAGCCCGGTACAGTCGGCAACTTGCAGTGCATTGCGTAGCGTCGGTGCCGGGGGCGGGGCTTACCGCGATGGGGCGGGGCTTACCGGCTTAATCCCGGTACAGATGGAAACATGCAGTGCATTGCGTAGCGTCGGTGCCGGGGGCGGGGCTTACCGCGATGGGGCGGGGCTTACCGGCTTAATCCCGGTACAGATGGAAACATGCAGTGCATTGCATAGCGTCGGTGCCGGGGGCGGGGCTTACCGCGATGGGGCGGGGCTTACCGCGTCATGCCAGGTACAGTGTGCAACTATGGCAACATGCAATGCTTACTGTCACCTTTTCAGCAGACGCAACCCATCACTTCCTTTGGCGCTGAAGCGGCTGCTACTTCTCATGACATAGCACCGCCACTTGTTTTTTAAACATGCCCCCATTTAAATTGCACTGGAGTAGAGGCAGCACGGTGGTTCATTGGTTAGCACAGTAGCCTTGCAGCGCTGGGGGCCTGGGTTCAACTCCCACTAAGGGCAAAAACCAAATTGCATTGCAGTGAATTACATAGCATTGGGTCGGCGCAGGGGGCGTGGCTTACCGGCTTAAGCCTGGTATGATTGGCCACGTGCATTGGCTGGGGGCGGGGCCTACCGGCTTAAGCCTGGTACAGTTGACAACATGAAATGCTTACTGCCACCTCTTCAGCAGACGCAACACTTCGTTACCTTTTGCGCTGGCGCCGCTGTTACTTCTCATGGCATAGCACCGCCATTTGTTTTATTGAACATGCCCCCCGCGATGGGGGCGTGGCTTACCGGCTTAAGCCCGGTACAGTCGGCAACTTGCAGTGCATTGCATAGCGTCGGTGCCGGGGGCGGGGCTTACCGCGATGGGGGCGGGGCTTACCGGCTGAAGCCCGGTACAGTCGGCAACTTGCAGTGCATTGCGTAGCGTCGGTGCCGGGGGCGGGGCTTACCGCGATGGGGCGGGGCTTACCGGCTTAATCCCGGTACAGATGGAAACATGCAGTGCATTGCATAGCGTCGGTGCCGGGGGCGGGGCTTACCGCGATGGGGCGGGGCTTACCGGCTTAAGCCGGGTACAGTCGGCAACATACAGTGCATTGCGTAGCGTCGGTGCCGGGGGCGGGGCTTACCGCGATGGGGGCGGGGCTTACAGGCTGAAGCCCGGTACAGTCGGCAACTTGCAGTGCATTGCGTAGCGTCGGTGCCGGGGGCGGGGCTTACCGCGATGGGGGCGGGGCTTACAGGCTGAAGCCCGGTACAGTCGGCAACTTGCAGTGCATTGCGTAGCGTCGGTGCCGGGGGCGGGGCTTACCGCGATGGGGGCGGGGCTTACCGGCTGAAGCCCGGTACAGTCGGCAACTTGCAGTGCATTGCGTAGCGTCGGTGCCGGGGGCGGGGCTTACCGCGATGGGGCGGGGCTTACCGGCTTAATCCCGGTACAGATGGAAACATGCAGTGCATTGCATAGCGTCGGTGCCGGGGGCGGGGCTTACCGCGATGGGGGCGGGGCTTACCGGCTGAAGCCCGGTACAGTCGGCAACTTGCAGTGCATTGCGTAGCGTCGGTGCCGGGGGCGGGGCTTACCGCGATGGGGCGGGGCTTACCGGCTTAATCCCGGTACAGATGGAAACATGCAGTGCATTGCATAGCGTCGGTGCCGGGGGCGGGGCTTACCGCGATGGGGGCGGGGCTTACCGGCTGAAGCCCGGTACAGTCGGCAACTTGCAGTGCATTGCGTAGCGTCGGTGCCGGGGGCGGGGCTTACCGCGATGGGGCGGGGCTTACCGGCTTAATCCCGGTACAGATGGAAACATGCAGTGCATTGCATAGCGTCGGGGCCGGGGGCGGGGCTTACCGCGATGGGGCGGGGCTTACCGGCTTAATCTTGGTACAGATGGAAACATGCAGTGCATTGCATAGCGTCGGTGCCGGGGGCGGGGCTTACCGGCTTAAGCCGGGTACAGTCGGCAACATACAGTGCATTGCGTAGCGTCGGTGCCGGGGGCGGGGCTTACCGCGATGGGGGCGGGGCTTACAGGCTGAAGCCCGGTACAGTCGGCAACTTGCAGTGCATTGCGTAGCGTCGGTGCCGGGGGCGGGGCTTACCGCGATGGGGCGGGGCTTACCGGCTTAATCCCGGTACAGATGGAAACATGCAGTGCATTGCATAGCGTCGGTGCCGGGGGCGGGGCTTACCGCGATGGGGCGGGGCTTACCGGCTTAAGCCCGGTACAGATGGAAACATGCAGTGCATTGCATAGCGTCGGTGCCGGGGGCGGGGCTTACCGCGATGGGGGCGGGGCTTACCGGCTTAAGCCGGGTACAGTCGGCAACATACAGTGCATTGCGTAGCGTCGGTGCCGGGGGCGGGGCTGACCGCGATGGGTTGGGTTGGACCGCGATGGGGGCCTGGGTTCAACTCCCACTAAGGGCAAAACCAAATTGCATTGCAGTGAATTACATAGCATTGGGTCGGCGCAGGGGGCGTGGCTTACCGGCTTAAGCCTGGTATGATTGGCCACGTGCATTGGCTGGGGGCGGGGCCTACCAGCTTAAGCCTGGTATGATTGGCCACGTGCATTGGCTGGGGGCGGGGCCTACCGGCTTAAGCCTGGTACAGTTGACAACATGAAATGCTTACTGCCACCTCTTCAGCAGACGCAACACTTCGTTACCTTTTGCGCTGGCGCCGCTGTTACTTCTCATGGCATAGCACCGCCATTTGTTTTATTGAACATGCCCCCCGCGATGGGGGCGTGGCTTACCGGCTTAAGCCCGGTACAGTCGGCAACTTGCAGTGCATTGCGTAGCGTCGGTGCCGGGGGCGGGGCTTACCGCGATGGGGGCGGGGCTTACCGGCTGAAGCCCGGTACAGTCGGCAACTTGCAGTGCATTGCGTAGCGTCGGTGCCGGGGGCGGGGCTTACCGCGATGGGGCGGGGCTTACCGGCTTAATCCCGGTACAGATGGAAACATGCAGTGCATTGCGTAGCGTCGGTGCCGGGGGCGGGGCTTACCGCGATGGGGCGGGGCTTACCGGCTTAATCCCGGTACAGATGGAAACATGCAGTGCATTGCATAGCGTCGGTGCCGGGGGCGGGGCTTACCGCGATGGGGCGGGGCTTACCGCGTCATGCCAGGTACAGTGTGCAACTATGGCAACATGCAATGCTTACTGTCACCTTTTCAGCAGACGCAACCCATCACTTCCTTTGGCGCTGAAGCGGCTGCTACTTCTCATGACATAGCACCGCCACTTGTTTTTTTAAACATGCCCCCATTTAAATTGCACTGGAGTAGAGGCAGCACGGTGGTTCAGTGGTTAGCACAGTAGCCTTGCAGCGCTGGGGGCCTGGGTTCAACTCCCACTAAGGGCAAAAACCAAATTGCATTGCAGTGAATTACATAGCATTGGGTCGGCGCAGGGGGCGTGGCTTACCGGCTTAAGCCTGGTATGATTGGCCACGTGCATTGGCTGGGGGCGGGGCCTACCGGCTTAAGCCTGGTATGATTGGCCACGTGCATTGGCTGGGGGCGGGGCCTACCGGCTTAAGCCTGGTACAGTTGACAACATGAAATGCTTACTGCCACCTCTTCAGCAGACGCAACACTTCGTTACCTTTTGCGCTGGCGCCGCTGTTACTTCTCATGGCATAGCACCGCCATTTGTTTTATTGAACATGCCCCCCGCGATGGGGGCGTGGCTTACCGGCTTAAGCCCGGTACAGTCGGCAACTTGCAGTGCATTGCATAGCGTCGGTGCCGGGGGCGGGGCTTACCGCGATGGGGGCGGGGCTTACAGGCTGAAGCCCGGTACAGTCGGCAACTTGCAGTGCATTGCGTAGCGTCGGTGCCGGGGGCGGGGCTTACCGCGATGGGCGGGGCTTACCGGCTTAATCCCGGTACAGATGGAAACATGCAGTGCATTGCATAGCGTCGGTGCCGGGGGCGGGGCTTACCGCGATGGGGCGGGGCTTACCGGCTTAAGCCGGGTACAGTCGGCAACATACAGTGCATTGCGTAGCGTCGGTGCCGGGGGCGGGGCTTACCGCGATGGGGGCGGGGCTTACAGGCTGAAGCCCGGTACAGTCGGCAACTTGCAGTGCATTGCGTAGCGTCGTTGCCGGGGGCGGGGCTTACCGCGTTGGGGGCGGGGCTTACAGGCTGAAGCCCGGTACAGTCGGCAACTTGCAGTGCATTGCGTAGCGTCGGTGCCGGGGGCGGGGCTTACCGCGATGGGGGCGGGGCTTACCGGCTGAAGCCCGGTACAGTCGGCAACTTGCAGTGCATTGCGTAGCGTCGGTGCCGGGGGCGGGGCTTACCGCGATGGGGCGGGGCTTACCGGCTTAATCCCGGTACAGATGGAAACATGCAGTGCATTGCATAGCGTCGGTGCCGGGGGCGGGGCTTACCGCGATGGGGGCGGGGCTTACCGGCTGAAGCCCGGTACAGTCGGCAACTTGCAGTGCATTGCGTAGCGTCGGTGCCGGGGGCGGGGCTTACCGCGATGGGGCGGGGCTTACCGGCTTAATCCCGGTACAGATGGAAACATGCAGTGCATTGCATAGCGTCGGTGCCGGGGGCGGGGCTTACCGCGATGGGGGCGGGGCTTACCGGCTGAAGCCCGGTACAGTCGGCAACTTGCAGTGCATTGCGTAGCGTCGGTGCCGGGGGCGGGGCTTACCGCGATGGGGCGGGGCTTACCGGCTTAATCCCGGTACAGATGGAAACATGCAGTGCATTGCATAGCGTCGGGGCCGGGGGCGGGGCTTACCGCGATGGGGCGGGGCTTACCGGCTTAATCGTGGTACAGATGGAAACATGCAGTGCATTGCATAGCGTCGGTGCCGGGGGCGGGGCTTACCGGCTTAAGCCGGGTACAGTCGGCAACATACAGTGCATTGCGTAGCGTCGGTGCCGGGGGCGGGGCTTACCGCGATGGGGGCGGGGCTTACAGGCTGAAGCCCGGTACAGTCGGCAACTTGCAGTGCATTGCGTAGCGTCGGTGCCGGGGGCGGGGCTTACCGCGATGGGGCGGGGCTTACCGGCTTAATCCCGGTACAGATGGAAACATGCAGTGCATTGCATAGCGTCGGTGCCGGGGGCGGGGCTTACCGCGATGGGGCGGGGCTTACCGGCTTAAGCCCGGTACAGATGGAAACATGCAGTGCATTGCATAGCGTCGGTGCCGGGGGCGGGGCTTACCGCGATGGGGGCGGGGCTTACCGGCTTAAGCCGGGTACAGTCGGCAACATCCAGTGCATTGCGTAGCGTCGGTGCCGGGGGCGGGGCTGACCGCGATGGGTTGGGTTGGACCGCGATGGGGGCCTGGGTTCAACTCCCACTAAGGGCAAAAACCAAATTGCATTGCAGTGAATTACATAGCATTGGGTCGGCGCAGGGGGCGTGGCTTACCGGCTTAAGCCTGGTATGATTGGCCACGTGCATTGGCTGGGGGCGGGGCCTACCAGCTTAAGCCTGGTATGATTGGCCACGTGCATTGGCTGGGGGCGGGGCCTACCGGCTTAAGCCTGGTACAGTTGACAACATGAAATGCTTACTGCCACCTCTTCAGCAGACGCAACACGTCGTTACCTTTTGCGCTGGCGCCGCTGTTACTTCTCATGGCATAGCACCGCCATTTGTTTTATTGAACATGCCCCCCGCGATGGGGGCGTGGCTTACCGGCTTAAGCCCGGTACAGTCGGCAACTTGCAGTGCATTGCGTAGCGTCGGTGCCGGGGGCGGGGCTTACCGCGATGGGGGCGGGGCTTACAGGCTGAAGCCCGGTACAGTCGGCAACTTGCAGTGCATTGCGTAGCGTCGGTGCCGGGGGCGGGGCTTACCGCGATGGGGGCGGGGCTTACAGGCTGAAGCCCGGTACAGTCGGCAACTTGCAGTGCATTGCGTAGCGTCGGTGCCGGGGGCGGGGCTTACCGCGATGGGGGGCGGGGCTTACCGGCTGAAGCCCGGTACAGTCGGCAACTTGCAGTGCATTGCGTAGCGTCGGTGCCGGGGGGCGGGGCTTACCGCGATGGGGCGGGGCTTACCGGCTTAATCCCGGTACAGATGGAAACATGCAGTGCATTGCATAGCGTCGGTTGCCGGGGGCGGGGCTTACCGCGAGGGGGGCGGGGCTTACCGGCTGAAGCCCGGTACAGTCGGCAACTTGCAGTGCATTGCGTAGCGTCGGTGCCGGGGGCGGGGCTTACCGCGATGGGGCGGGGCTTACCGGCTGAATCCCGGTACAGTCGGCAACTTGCAGTGCATTGCGTAGCGTCGGTGCCGGGGGCGGGGCTTACCGCGATGGGGCGGGGCTTACCGGCTTAATCCCGGTACAGATGGAAACATGCAGTGCATTGCGTAGCGTCGGTGCCGGGGGCGGGGCTTACCGCGATGGGGCGGGGGCTTACCGGCTTAATCCCGGTACAGATGGAAACATGCAGTGCATTGCATAGCGTCGGTGCCGGGGCGGGGCTTACCGCGATGGGGCGGGGCTTACCGCGTCATGCCAGGTACAGTGTGCAACTATGGCAACATGCAATGCTTACTGTCACCTTTTCAGCAGACGCAACCCATCACTTCCTTTGGCGCTGAAGCGGCTGCTACTTCTCATGACATAGCACCGCCACTTGTTTTTTAAACATGCCCCCATTTAAATGCACTGGAGTAGAGGCAGCACGGTGGTTCATTGGTTAGCACAGTAGCCTTGCAGCGCTGGGGGCCTGGGTTCAACTCCCACTAAGGGCAAAAACCAAATTGCATTGCAGTGAATTACATAGCATTGGGTCGGCGCAGGGGGCGTGGCTTACCGGCTTAAGCCTGGTATGATTGGCCACGTGCATTGGCTGGGGGCGGGGCCTACCGGCTTAAGCCTGGTACAGTTGACAACATGAAATGCTTACTGCCACCTCTTCAGCAGACGCAACACTTCGTTACCTTTTGCGCTGGCGCCGCTGTTACTTCTCATGGCATAGCCCCGCCCATTTGTTTTATTGAACATGCCCCCCGCGATGGGGGCGTGGCTTACCGGCTTAAGCCCGGTACAGTCGGCAACTTGCAGTGCATTGCATAGCGTCGGTGCCGGGGGCGGGCTTACCGCGATGGGGGCGGGGCTTACAGGCTGAAGCCCGGTACAGTCGGCAACTTGCAGTGCATTGCGTAGCGTCGGTGCCGGGGGCGGGGCTTACCGCGATGGGGCGGGGCTTACCGGCTTAATCCCGGTACAGATGGAAACATGCAGTGCATTGCATAGCGTCGGTGCCGGGGGGCGGGGCTTACCGCGATGGGGCGGGGCTTACCGGCTTAAGCCGGGTACAGTCGGCAACATACAGTGCATTGCGTAGCGTCGGTGCCGGGGGCGGGGCTTACCGCGATGGGGGCGGGGCTTACAGGCTGAAGCCCGGTACAGTCGGCAACTTGCAGTGCATTGCGTAGCGTCGGTGCCGGGGGCGGGGCTTACCGCGATGGGGGCGGGGCTTACAGGCTGAAGCCCGGTACAGTCGGCAACTTGCAGTGCATTGCGTAGCGTCGGTGCCGGGGGCGGGCTTACCGCGATGGGGGCGGGGCTTACCGGCTGAAGCCCGGTACAGTCGGCAACTTGCAGTGCATTGCGTCGCGTCGGTGCCGGGGGCGGGGCTTACCGCGATGGGCGGGGCTTACCGGCTTAATCCCGGTACAGATGGAAACATGCAGTGCATTGCATAGCGTCGGTGCCGGGGGCGGGGCTTACCGCGATGGGGGCGGGGCTTACGGCTGAAGCCCGGTACGGTCGGCAACTTGCAGTGCATTGCGTAGCGGCGGTGCCGGGGGCGGGGGCTTCCCGCAATGGGGCGGGGCTTACCGGCTTAATCCCGGTACAGATGGAAACATGCAGTGCATTGCATAGCGTCGGTGCCGGGGGCGGGGCTTACCGCGATGGGGGCGGGGCTTACCGGCTGAAGCCCGGTACAGTCGGCAACTTGCAGTGCATTGCGTAGCGTCGGTGCCGGGGGCGGGGCTTACCGCGATGGGGCGGGGCTTACCGGCTTAATCCCGGTACAGATGGAAACATGCAGTGCATTGCATAGCGTCGGTGCCGGGGGCGGGGCTTACCGCGATGGGGCGGGGCTTACCGGCTTAATCCCGGTACAGATGGAAACATGCAGTGCATTGCATAGCGTCGGTGCCGGGGGCGGGGCTTACCGGCTTAAGCCGGGTACAGTCGGCAACATACAGTGCATTGCGTAGCGTCGGTGCCGGGGGCGGGGCTTACCGCGATGGGGGCGGGGCTTACAGGCTGAAGCCCGGTACAGTCGGCAACTTGCAGTGCATTGCGTAGCGTCGGTGCCGGGGGCGGGGCTTACCGCGATGGGGCGGGGCTTACCGGCTTAATCCCGGTACAGATGGAAACATGCAGTGCATTGCATAGCGTCGGTGCCGGGGGCGGGGCTTACCGCGATGGGGCGGGGCCTTACCGGCTTAAGCCCGGTACAGATGGAAACATGCAGTGCATTGCATAGCGTCGGTGCCGGGGGCGGGGCTTACCGCGATGGGGCGGGGCTTACCGGCTTAAGCCGGGTACAGTCGGCAACATACAGTGCATTGCGTAGCGTCGGTGCCGGGGGGCGGGGCTGACCGCGATGGGTTGGGTTGGACCGCGATGGGGGCCTGGGTTCAACTCCCACTAAGGGCAAAAACCAAATTGCATTGCAGTGAATTACATAGCATTGGGTCGGCGCAGGGGGCGTGGCTTACCGGCTTAAGCCTGGTATGATTGGCCACGTGCATTGGCTGGGGGCGGGGCCTACCAGCTTAAGCCTGGTATGATTGGCCACGTGCATTGGCTGGGGGCGGGGCCTACCGGCTTAAGCCTGGTACAGTTGACAACATGAAATGCTTACTGCCACCTCTTCAGCAGACGCAACACTTCGTTACCTTTTGCGCTGGCGCCGCTGTTACTTCTCATGGCATAGCACCGCCATTTGTTTTATTGAACATTGCCCCCCGCGATGGGGGCGTGGCTTACCGGCTTAAGCCCGGTACAGTCGGCAACTTGCAGTGCATTGCGTAGCGCGGTGCCGGGGAGGGGCTTACCGCGATGGGGCGGGGCTTACAGGCTGAAGCCCGGTACAGTCGGCAACTTTGCAGTGCATTGCGTAGCGTCGGTGCCGGGGGCGGGGCTTACCGCGATGGGGGCGGGGCTTACAGGCTGAAGCCCGGTACAGTCGGCAACTTGCAGTGCATTGCGTAGCGTCGGTGCCGGGGGCGGGGCTTACCGCGATGGGGGCGGGGCTTACCGGCTGAAGCCCGGTACAGTCGGCAACTTGCAGTGCATTGCGTAGCGTCGGTGCCGGGGGCGGGGCTTACCGCGATGGGGCGGGGCTTACCGGCTTAATCCCGGTACAGATGGAAACATGCAGTGCATTGCATAGCGTCGGTGCCGGGGGCGGGGCTTACCGCGATGGGGGCGGGGCTTACCGGCTGAAGCCCGGTACAGTCGGCAACTTGCAGTGCATTGCGTAGCGTCGGTGCGGGGGGCGGGGGCTTACCGCGATGGGGCGGGGCTTACCGGCTGAAGCCCGGTTACAGTCGGCAACTGCAGTGCATTGCGTAGCGTCGGTGCCGGGGGCGGGCTTACCGCGATGGGGCGGGGCTTACCGGCTTAATCCCGGTACAGATGGAAACATGCAGTGCATTGCGTAGCGTCGGTGCCGGGGGGGGGGCTTACCGCGATGGGGCGGGGCTTACCGGCTTAATCCCGGTACAGATGGAAACATGCAGTGCATTGCATAGCGTCGGGGCCGGGGGCGGGGCTTACCGCGATGGGGCGGGGCTTACCGCGTCATGCCAGGTACAGTGTGCAACTATGGCAACATGCAATGCTTACTGTCACCTTTTCAGCAGACGCAACCCATCACTTCCTTTGGCGCTGAAGCGGCTGCTACTTCTCATGACATAGCACCGCCACTTGTTTTTTAAACATGCCCCCATTTAAATTGCACTGGAGTAGAGGCAGCACGGTGGGTTCATGTGTTAGCACAGTAGCCCTTGCAGCGCTGGGGGCCTGGGTTCAACTCCCACTAAGGGCAAAAACCAAATTGCATTGCAGTGAATTACATAGCATTGGGTCGGCGCAGGGGGCGTGGCTTACCGGCTTAAGCCTGGTATGATTGGCCACGTGCATTGGCTGGGGGCGGGGCCTACCGGCTTAAGCCTGGTATGATTGGCCACGTGCATTGGCTGGGGGCGGGGCCTACCGGCTTAAGCCTGGTACAGTTGACAACATGAAATGCTTATTGCCACCTCTTCAGCAGACGCAACACTTCGTTACCTTTTGCGCTGGCGCCGCTGTTACTTCTCATGGCATAGCACCGCCATTTGTTTTATTGAACATGCCCCCCGCGATGGGGGTTGGCTTACCGGCTTAAGCCCGGTACAGTCGGCAACTTGCAGTGCATTGCATAGCGTCGGTGCCGGGGGCGGGGCTTACCGCGATGGGGGCGGGGCTTACAGGCTGAAGCCCGGTACAGTCGGCAACTTGCAGTGCATTGCGTAGCGTCGGTGCCGGGGGGCGGGGCTTACCGCGATGGGGCGGGGGCTTACCGGCTTAATCCCGGTACAGATGGAAACATGCAGTGCATTGCATAGCGTCGGTGCCGGGGGCGGGGCTTACGCGATGGGGGCGGGGCTTACCGGCTTAAGCCGGGTACAGTCGGCAACATCCAGTGCATTGCGTAGCGTCGGGGCCGGGGGCGGGGGCTTACCGCGTTGGGGGCGGGGGCTTACAGGCTGAAGCCCGGTACAGTCGGCAACTTGCAGTGCATTGCGTAGCGTCGGTGCCGGGGGCGGGGCTTACCGCGATGGGGGCGGGGCTTACAGGCTGAAGCCCGGTACAGTCGGCAACTTGCAGTGCATTGCGTAGCGTCGGTGCCGGGGGCGGGGCTTACCGCGATGGGGGCGGGGCTTACAGGCTGAAGCCCGGTACAGTCGGCAACTTGCAGTGCATTGCGTAGCGTCGGTGCCGGGGGCGGGGCTTACCGCGATGGGGGCGGGGCTTACCGGCTGAAGCCCGGTACAGTCGGCAACTTGCAGTGCATTGCGTAGCGTCGGTGCGGGGGCGGGGCTTACCGCGATGGGGCGGGGCTTACCGGCTAATCCCGGTACAGATGGAAACATGCAGTGCATTGCATAGCGTCGGTGCCGGGGGCGGGGCTTACCGCGATGGGGGCGGGGCTTACCGGCTGAAGCCCGGTACAGTCGGCAACTTGCAGTGCATTGCGTAGCGTCGGTGCCGGGGGCGGGGCTTACCGCGATGGGGCGGGGCTTACCGGCTTAATCCCGGTACAGATGGAAACATGCAGTGCATTGCGTAGCGTCGGTGCCGGGGGCGGGGCTTACCGCGATGGGGGCGGGGCTTACAGGCTGAAGCCCGGTACAGTCGGCAACTTGCAGTGCATTGCGTAGCGTCGGTGCCGGGGGCGGGGCTTACCGCGATGGGGCGGGGCTTACCGGCTTAATCCCGGTACAGAGGGAAACATGCAGTGCATTGCATAGCGTCGGGGCCGGGGGCAGGGCGTACCGCGATGGGGCGGGGCTTACCGGGCTTAATCTTGGTACAGATGGAAACATGCAGTGCATTGCATAGCGTCGGTGCCGGGGGCGGGGCTTACCGGCTTAAGCCGGGTACAGTCGGCAACATACAGTGCATTGCGTAGCGTCGGTGCCGGGGCGGGGCTTACCGCGATGGGGGCGGGGCTTACCGGCTGAAGCCCGGTACAGTCGGCAACTTGCAGTGCATTGCGTAGCGTCGGTGCCGGGGGCGGGGCTTACCGCGATGGGGCGGGGCTTACCGGCTTAATCCCGGTACAGATGGAAACATGCAAGTGCATTGCATAGCGTCGGTGCCGGGGGCGGGGCTTACCCGCGATGGGGCGGGGCTTACCGGCTTAATCCCGGTACAGATGGAAACATGCAGTGCATTGCATAGCGTCGGTGCCGGGGGCGGGGCTTACCGCGATGGGGGCGGGGCTTACCGGCTGAAGCCCGGTACAGTCGGCAACTTGCCAGTGCATTGCGTAGCGTCGGTGCCGGGGGCGGGGCTTACCGCGATGGGGGGGGGGCTTACCGGCTTAATCCCGGTACAGATGGAACATGCAGTGCATTGCATAGCGTCGGGGCCGGGGGCAGGGCTTACCGCGATGGGGCGGGGCTTACCGGCTTAATCTTGGTACAGATGGAAACATGCAGTGCATTGCATAGCGTCGGTGCCGGGGGCGGGGCTTACCGGCTTAAGCGGGTACAGTCGGCAACATACAGTGCATTGCGTAGCGTCGGTGCCGGGGCGGGGCTTACCGCGATGGGGGCGGGGCTTACAGGCTGAAGCCCGGTACAGTCGGCAACTTGCAGTGCATTGCGTAGCGTCGGTGGCCGGGGGCGGGCTTACCGCGATGGGGCGGGGCTTACCGGCTTAAGCCCGGTACAGATGGAAACATGCAGTGCATTGCATAGCGTAGGTGCGGGGGCGGGGCTTACCGCGATGGGCGGGGCTTACGGCTTAAGCCCGGTACAGATGGAAACATGCAGGTGCATTGCATAGCGTCGGTGCCGGGGGCGGGGCTTACCGCGATGGGGGGGCGGGGCTTACGGCTTAAGCCGGGTACAGTCGGCAAATACAGTGCATTGCGTAGCGTCGGTGCGGGGCGGGGCTGACCGCGATGGGGGGTTGGAACGCGATGGGGCCTGGGTTCAACTCCCACTAAGGGCAAAAACAAATTGCATTGCAGGAATTACATAGCATTGGGTCGCGCAGGGGGCGTGCTACCGGCTAAGCTGGTATGATTGGCCACGTGCATTGGATGGGGGCGGGGCCTACCGGCTTAGCATGGTATGATTGGCCCAAGTGCATTGGCTGGGGGCGGGGCGTACCGGCTTAAGCCTGGTACAGTGAGACAACATGAAAATGCACTACTGCCACCTCTCTCAGCAGACGCAACACTTCGTTACCTTTTGCGCTGGCGCCGCTGTTACTTCTCATGGCATAGCACCGCCATTTGTTTTATTGACATGCCCCCCGCGATGGGGGGCGTGGCTTACCGGCTTAAGCCCGGTACAGTCGGCAACTTGCAGTGCATTGCGTAGCGTCGGTGCCGGGGGCGGGGCTTACCGCGAGGGGGCGGGGCTTACCGGCTGAAGCCCGGTTACAGTCGGCAACTTGCAGTGGCATTGCGTAGCGTCGGTGCGGGGCGGGGGCTTACCGCGATGGGGCGGGCTTTTAACCCCCCTTACCCTGGCTTAATCCCGGTACAAGATGGAAACATGCAGTGCATTGCGTAGCGTCGGTTGCCGGGGGCGGGGGCTTACCGCGATGGGGCGGGGCTTACCGGCTTAATCCCGGTACAGATGGAAACATGCAGTGCATTGCATAGCGTCGGTGCCGGGGCGGGGCTTACCGCGATGGGGGCGGGGCTTACCGCACTCATGCCAGGGTACAGTGTGCAACTATGGCAACATGCAATGCTTACTGTCACCTTTTCAGCAGACGCAACCCATCACTTCCTTTGGCGCTGAAGCGGCTGCTACTTCTCATGACATAGCACCGCCACTTGTTTTTAACATGCCCCCATTTAAATGCATGGAGTAGAGGCAGCACGGTGGTTCAGTGGGTAGCACAGTAGCCTTGCAGAGCTGCGGGGCCTGGGTTCAACTCCCAATAAGGCAAAAACCAAATGCATTGCAGTGAAGTACATAGCATTGGGTCGGCGCAGGGGGCAGTGGCTTACCGGCTTAAGATGGTATGATTGGCCACGTGCATTGGTGGGGGCGGGGCATACCGGCTTAAGCCTGGTATGATTGCCCACGTGCATTGGCTGGGGGCGGGGCCTACCGGCTTAAGCCTGGTACAGTTGACAACATGAAATGCTTACGCCACCTCTTCAGCAGCCGCAATTCGTTACCTTTTGCGGCTGGCGCCGCTGTTACTTCTCATGGCATAGCACCGCCATTGTTTTTATTGAACATGCCCACCGCGAGGGGGCGTGGCTTACCGGCTTAAGCCCGGGTACAGTCGGCAACTTGCAGTGCATTTGCATAGCGTCGGTGCCGGGGGCGGGGCTACCGCGATGGGGGCGGGGCTTACAGGCTGAAAGCCCGGTACAGTCGGCAACTTGCAGTGCATTGCGTAGAGTCGGTTGCGGGGGAGCGGGGCTTACCGCGATGGGGGCGGGGCTCCTTACCGGCTTAAATCCCGGTACAGTCGGAACACATTGCAGTGCATTGCGTAGCGTCGTGCCGGGGCGGGGGCTTACCGCGATGGGGGCAGGGGCTTACGGCTTAAGCCGGTTACAGTCGGCAACTTGCAGAGTGCATTGCGTAGCGTCGGTGCCGGGAGGCGGGGCTTACCGCGATGGGGGCGGGGCCTTACAGGATGAAGCCGGTAC
This sequence comes from Dendropsophus ebraccatus, assembly GCF_027789765.1. Taxonomy (NCBI): domain Eukaryota; kingdom Metazoa; phylum Chordata; class Amphibia; order Anura; family Hylidae; genus Dendropsophus; species Dendropsophus ebraccatus. The sequence continues at coordinate 62 of NW_027209961.1, read as the reverse complement.
AGTCGGCAACTTGCAGTGCATTGCGTAGCGTCGGTGCCGGGGGCGGGGCTACCGCGATGGGG